>NC_057799.1:54634912-54768836 GCF_018294505.1 Triticum aestivum | reverse complement strand
GTGCCCTCTAATGTTCCGGTAGGCCAGTCGCCCTATATCTTTGACTTGCACACACACACACAATTTCGATGGCTCTCTTCATCGATCTCGCACCCACCCACTTGATCCTCTCTTCGACTCTATCGATAGCTATGACCGCTCCCTCTCTTCTCATGGATTGCCCGACCCTCTATGTATGATATGGATAGGCCTCCATTTCACACACATTGCATGCAAAATTTTGTTTGAGATGTCATCGACACATATTCCCACAAATAATTCACGAAATCAACCCCCACCCCACCCCCATCCCAAAACAAAAAACACTCACGAACGCGGTTTGTATCTCTCACACACACCCACGTAGGTGGGGGACGTGCACAAAGAGAAGAGGTGCATGCACGGCGCACATACTCCCGTCTCTTTCCCAACCACACCCGCGCGGGTACACGGTGGAGTTCATTTCTGTACGAAAAAGGCAGCCCACGTGGTAATTTGGCATGTGTACTGGTTGTCCACTTGGTGGAGGGAGGATCGTCTACCACGGGTGAACAAACAAATTGCGACTTGACGTGCTATGTTAAAAAAAAGAGGCAAACCATGTGGGGCCTACCTTTAGAGGCAAGGCTCTATACACTGGAGTACTTTTGATGTGTCTCGTCAACTCGTAGAACGAGGAGAAGCTTGCTTAGTACGCCGTCTCCCCCGCCCACGGGCGCGGTGGCTCGCAGGATGAGGTGAAGCTTGCTCCGCCTTACGCCCGCTCCCTCGCCCATGCGCGCGGTGGCTCGCAGGACGAGGAGAAAATTTACTACTCCCTCCGTTTACTCCTCGTCCCTACTACCTTGGTTATAGAGATTATATCATATTGTTTGGAGTATATATGTCCTTTAGTAGATTTCGATATGAACTACTAGTACATACTCCAAACACTGATGTATATAGACGTATTTTAGAGTGTAGATTCACTCATTTTGCTCCATATGTAGCACTCTCCCTCGCCCGTCGACCCTCGCCCACGTGGTGGACGTGCAGCAATTCATTCGGTCTCATATAGCCAGAACGATATATACTGCACTACCATTATTGCTCGACTTTCCGAAGAGGCGAAGATCCAATCGCAAGGTTAATATTTTGGAGATGCCAAGCACAAGGCTATACGAGAACGAGTAGTAGGTTCCGCGTCATGTATAAACAAAGTTTTTTTTCTTCAGTGGCAAGTACGCAATATGATAGGTTCATATGGAGAGAAAAGGAAACCGCTCCACTATATACATAGTCAGGACGGGCCATCCTACACGGTTGCTTGCTGGGGTTGCTCTCTTCACACTCTCTCGCACAAAACGACTGTGGCCACATCTCTAACATCCCGGCGGATCACGTCCGGTTAGGGAAGGGGTGGATGCTTAGTGTAGATGCGGTGGCCGTCGCCGACGGCGAAAACCCACTGTCGGCACGTCCCGATCAAGGGTCCCCGCCGTTCTCTCTCACAAAGCCGGTGAGGTTGCCTTCGTCCCTTGCTCACTACCGCGACGTGGGCAGTTGGCGCCTCCCGCCACCCTCCTCAAGGTTGAGCTACGTCCCTCAGGTACAACTCCCTTTACAGCCGGCTTGCACCACTGCTCCAGCTGCCCACATCACTCCTTGTGGATATTTCTCTACTTCTTTGCCCCGCACATACCTCTACTGGCTTCTACGTACTGTATTTGTGATGAGTTTATGTCTCATCAACTAGTCCCAGTAATCTTATTCTAATCACGCTTCTTCAATTTCTTTGCCACAGGGATGCTCATCTCGATTTTGGTGAAACTGCACAAAATGATCCGATGGTCAAAAGGTTGCAAACTTCATTTATTAGGAAGCTCGAACTTTGCCAGCAAATTGAAGCCTGGTTAGGGTTCACGGTTCAAGGGCTAGGGACTGCATGGATCGTTTTTTTTCTTTAGCTGCCTCTGTTCCAAAGTAAGTGTCAACTTTAGTAGTAGTACAACTTTGTAGTAAAGTTTGCACAAAGTTGAGACACTTATTTTGGAACGGAGGGAGTACATATTTGCTATGATCTGTCAATCATTGAGATGCAATAGCATGCATGTTAGTCTCCTTTGTATTTGATGAAATGTTGCAACGAGCAACCTTGGACGCAAGATACATGTAACAGAAGCTGGAAGCTTCATAGCATTGTACAAATTTATCTCGCTGATAAATTACAGTACGTACTATACTAGTACTTCCTCCGTTCCTAAATATAAGTCTTTGTAGAGATTTCACCATGAACCACATGCGGATGTATATAGATGCATTTTAAGTGTAGATTCATTCATTTTGTTCCGTATGTAGTGGAATCTCTACAAAGACTTATCTACTAGTAATAGCTAGCCCCCACTACTAGGAATTCTCTATCCTCTCCTTGAGCCACATCATCAAAACTGATGTAGCCGTTAGATGAAGTAAATCAGTCCATAATAGCCGTCTGATCTAGACGTTGAGAGGCTCCGCACTAAGCCACATGCAAGCATGCAGAAATACCGTGGCACATGCATGTGAGTGGGTTTTAAATCACATCAACATGTCTGCATGCAAGCATGCACCGGTAGCATGCATGTAAGTGAGCTTTTAAGTCCCATTATGATGTCAAAAAGAAAAATATAATCCCATTATGCAGTAGGAGTTGGCTGATGGGAGTTTATTTAGTTTGGCTACCACATTTGTCATGCGGTTATAGAGTTTTTTTTAGTTCTATGAAATCAATAATTTTGCGCAGAGAGATATACCGCTGTTCCGCGGCAACGCGCGGGGACTCATCTAGTAATATTTAGGAACGGAGGGAGTACTATGTAAAGAGTTAGGTGTCGCACGGTGATAGTGTGAGGTGGGCCATGTAATCACTGAGCCTGCGTGTTTTCACTGCTCTTGCACGCCTCCGTTGTAAGAATGGAGAAAATTGTAATCTAGTTGTAGTACCTCCTTTCGCCGAAAGCGCGGGACATCCAGCAGTCCTACCACCTCAGTAATAAAGACCAATGAGCCGTCAAATCACATCGACCCAGCAGTAAGTTGGACGGACGAAGCAACCATCACTCTTGCGCCAGTGAGAGGTCGCGTCCGCTCTGCCCAGGCATGAATGCGGCACCGATTCTTTGGAGCGGCGCTGACCGTTTCGGGCGGGAAGCGCGCGCGGGCGATGGAGGGGCTTTGGGTGGGCCAGGCTGGTCAGGAGCGGGCGTGGCAGCTGTCCGCATGTCCCTACCGGACACGCCCGAAAACGAGAGGATGCACCGACTCTCGCGGCTGAAATCGTACACTACACAACATCTCTCTGTAGGAGTAGGTCGATCTGTCGCTCTCTCTAACATACACATGTTGTTAAACACACACACACACACACCTTGGTCCCGTTGCACCTTCTAACGTGACTTATTACACCTAGATGGAGGGAGTAGTAAGTATACGAGATACGGTGGCACACTGACTTAAGTCAAATACAAGTGCCCAAAATTTGTGTGCATGTTATAATAAGGATTCACTTAAAATAGTACGTGAGCGAACAGAGGGATCAATTGGACAGTGTTCCCGAGCAGTAGCGAGATGTGTGAGGTAAGATACACCGCTGGCGCTTTTAATTTTTCTTATTAATTTGTTTGTTTCACCCTCTGACTAGTGGGACCCAACGTACTACGTGGAAAGAGGTAAGGTGACTAAGGCTGCATTATTTCTGCACCACTATGGATAGTCTTACCACCAAAGCCACATGACACGATTATGATTGAAATCCCAATGACTCCCACACACACACAAAAAAACACGGCATGCTTGTCACACGAATGCAGGAATGTATAAAAGGTTATTTCCCTCTCGTTGAACATAACGGGAGGGTTGTGTAGCTGGTTAGCCTGTTCGCTCATCAAACTTGAGGTCTCGGGTTCGATAACTACACTTGAGCATAATTTGTGCCAGGAGGATTCTTTGACTGGTCAAAATGTTTTCTAGGGTTTGCACGCTTCACACTCTCTCTCCAGTATATATATATATATACATGCTGGAGCCTCAGTGCTTGTAGTTGCTCTCTTCACACTCTCTCGCCCTCTCGCGCTGGAGCCTCAGCGCTTGTAGTTGCTCTCTTCACACTCTCTCGCCCTCTCCAGATCTAAACAAGACTTCGTTGGCCTCTCTCTCCCCTCACTGCTGCTCAAAGAGCCGGCAGGATCCGTCCGCCAGGAAGGGAAGGAGGCTTAACGTTGTCGCCATCGGCGAGGGACTACTGACGCAGTTGTTCACTTTCCAACCAGCGGCGGCACGGGAGGGCCTCGGACCCCTTCTTCTTCGCCGCCGTCCCGTCGCCCATCGAACCACGCCCCAAGAACCTTAAGGTATAATTTACTTACTCCACATGCATTTCTCTAGCTACATGTATACCATGAATCTAGGACGTGGTTCAAAGAGGAAAGGAGTGGGGGAAAGTAGTGGGAAAAGTTGTATATAGCATGAATCTAGGACGTGGTTCAAAGAGGAAATGAAGGGGGAAAGTTGTATAGCATGAATCTAGGACGTGGTTCAAAGAGGAAAGGAATGGGGGAAAGTAGTGGGGAAAGTTGTATCGCATAAATCTAGGACGTGGTTCAAACAGGAAAGGAAGGGGCGAAAGTACTAGTTCAAAAAGGAAAGGAAGGGACAAGGCTATAGAGTTTGAGCAGGACTAGATTTGCTGCGCTCACATAGGGCAAGGTGTCTAAAGATAACAAAACTGGGACCAACACAAATATGCTCCTTGGTTGTTTGTTCTTTGTTGCAGCAGACTGTGCATGACCACAGTACATCGGTAGATGCACATGGTGCTAGTGCGTCCACTGTCCCGTGCAACTCATTAGCTGTTGTTAATCTAAGGCCCTGTTTGGTTAAAAACTCCCTAGTCCCTACCTGCTTGGTTCCAGGGACTAAACATGGACTAGAGGTTATTAAATGACATGCTAAAAGACCATGTTACCCCTAGTAATGAACTAATAGAGACAAGGTGTGATGCGTGGCAGGGGCAACTGTTGGAAAAAGTCCCAAAAAGACTCCCTCGGGGTCTTCTTTCTTTAGTCCCAAATGCCCACTTTTAGTCCCTAAAAGTCCCTACACCAAAATGTCCCTGTAAACAAACACCCTCTAATAATGCCGCTGGAAAATTGATGCAATGCCACAGTTAAAAGCAAATTACATGTTTAACGAATTTTATTGTTAATATAATCTCTATGTTAATATTAATAAATGCCACCGTTTGAGAAATACTACTGTCTTGCTTTCTTTCCCATTTAGATAAGGTAGATGCTTCTTTTTGTTGGCTTCTGTGTCATCCACCGTTATTGACCACTAATTGTTTCCTTTGCACCTCTGTGTAAACAGGGTTATCTACTTCACCTCGTTGCCATTGTGACCTTTTGTTGCACTGCACAAAACACTTTTGGTTTAAGAGTGTTTTATGCAGCTCAACCAAAATGTCACACCGACAACGTTGCTTGATTGCTTGATCTTAGTGGAACTGCATAGGAGGAGATCTTACTTCCTATCCGTTAAGGCGAATTTGGTTCAGATCTTCTTCTTGTGAGTTGTTTGAATTCCGCATCATGAGAGGTCAGTACTAGCCTTCTTTCACATGATTCTGAAGTGTGCTTTCATATGTTGTGCTACTTGTACGATAATGTTGCTTGATTTTAGTGAACTGCACAAATGGAGACAAGACTTCCAATTTTTATGTGCACCGTAATATCCCATTGAGGTAAGATAAGGATATTTCACAACTGCTGGCCTGTATTTTGCCACTTTCATCAGAAAATTAAGTTTAGTACTATACTTGTGCTCCCTAATTGACATGCCAAATCTTACATTGAAGGCGAAGCTTGTCTGTTATTGAACCAAGTGATGAAGGGGAAGAACAAGCGGAAGAAAAACAAAAATCAACTCCCGGTGTTGTAATGAAGCACTAGAACTATGATGACACAAGTAATGATATAGTTTTGCATCTTAATTTATTGCTATGGCTGGAACGAGCAATTGTTTTGCCACTGATTTGATGCCACTCTTAATGTAATATGTAATTATCTCTACTTGTGCAAACAGGGATCTTCTTTGAAGATACCATATATTTTAGTGGAACTGCACAACAAGATGTTGGAAACATTAAACTAATCGAGTATATAGTAAGCATGGCCACCACCGTAGATAGCAACAGATGGTTCCAGAGAAGTGCTTCATCTGTATGCTCTACACAATAAGCCCCCTGACAAAGGTTGGTACTCGCCCACTGATTTCATCCATATGATTGAGCTTTGTCATCTCTATTGGTGTTGTGCTACTGTTTAGATACTGTCATGAAAAAGTGGTATTGTTCTTGAGAAGTGCTTCATCTGTGCTGTTTTAAATATTTCCTTTCCTTTTTTTCGAGCAAACAGGGATGCTAGCATTTAGTAGTCCTCTTGTCTTTCCACAACAGGATCATCTTCCTCTGAAGAAGAATATGGAGTACGTGAAGTGCCTAGTTCCGATTATGCCAGGATGAAGAAGCCCTGTCTATCTTCTCATCAGAAGGAGCAGTTGAAGGATGGTTAGATTACTCCCCACAAGACCAAACTAACTTCAGCTCAGAAGGACTGACAAATCTCCATTTTTTTGCTGTGATGCACGAGTACAATGTTGTTCTAGGATTCTTTATGGTAAGTTCCATTTTTCTAAAAGTGTGCTCTACATGGACCATGTAGGTGCCTGTTGAAACTGTCAATTCATAGTACAGTTTGCTTTATACTAATCACTTTTTTGTATTTGTGCAAACAGGGGTGCTCAGCTTGATTTCAATGGGAACTGCACAAAATGTTCATGAATAAATCGAATTATTCATTTCCACCACAAGAAAGGATGTGCCGATAAGTTTAAGGCGTTGCAACATATAAGGGCGAAATCATACAAGCTACGCGCGAATTTGGTTGATTTTGGTGGAACTCCACAAAAAGAACAGCTGGTTTATTTAGCACGAGGTGCCATGTCAATGTCTGAACTGATGGCAAACCCTGCCCATTCCACAATCGTAGGCATTTGATATTTTGGAATGGGACAACCTTGTCAAATTTTGCTCATTGATTTTAGCAAGACATGCGTTTGATATTTTCGAATGGGACGCCCTTTGCTGTCAGCAGCGTTGATCAATTTTTTCTTTATTCTTTAGTTGTGAAGTAAATATTGCCTCTGACATGTGAGTCGCTGAGATGCATAATCATTGATTGTTTTGAATGTTCTCTATGAATTGCCAGGCCTGTGTGTTTGATTGCAATGTACAGAAATGCTAAAAAGCTGCTCAAACTCTTTGTACTCCTTATGTTCCTATTTACTTCACACATTGCGAAAGTGCATACTTTTTTGTATAAGATTGGTCAAAGTAGAGATACTTTGACTATAGCCAAAACTTGTATGCACGACTAGAAAGGACCGGAGGGAGTACATGTGAAACTGCTGCAAACGAGGTGATCACCCTGGGAATACTGCTAGTACGTATTGTTTTGCATGTTCATCCAATGCCAGTGATATAGGAATTCGAACTAATCGAAATAAATTCATTCATACACGGTCTGATTTCATATAAACATGCCGGATTTCATTACATTTCATACATTCTTCAACTAAAAAGGGGTGCGTTGGAGGTATAATTAATTAACCGAAGCTACCCACCTGTGTCCCGCTGAGCCGAACAGAAGCTTCAGTGACTTAACTGCAGGCGCAGTTGCGTAACTGACATGTGGCCTGTTGGACCCACGTGTCAGTTAGCCAAGTGCACCAGTAGTTAAGTAGAAGCAGCGTTCTTCTCCAGCGCAGCTCTCCGACTCCACGTCGCCGCCAAGAAGCTAACCGGCCGTCAATGGTCAACCCGCCTAACTTGGCTTCAACCAGAGGGTAGCAGCGGTGGCCTTACTTGGACCCGAGCGGCAGCGACCTACCGTGTTCTACTCTTCCTCGTTTTCTGTGTGGCGCGGCCTTGTTGGCAGCGGGGCGGGGCCTCGGCGGAGCCGGCGATGTCCTCTGTCTCGTTGCCAGCGGTCGGCGCCTCAGCGGAGCGGTGGAAATCCTCCCCCACGTTGCCGGCAGGGTGGGGCCTCGGCTGAGCCGGCGATGTCCTCTGCCTCGTTGTTGGCGGGGCGGGGCCTCGGCGGAGCCGGCGGTGTCCTCTGCCTTGTTGTTGGCGCCACGGGGCCTCGGCGGAGCAGGGCCTCGTCGACGCCAGCGGAGCGGGGACTCGTCGGAGCCGGCATTGTCCTCTGCCTCGTCCTCGGTCTCGCCAAACAGCGCCTCGCCCGCTTCATCGCCCTCTTTGCTAGCCTCTTTGTAGGCGGCCGCAGCCTCTGCCACCCGCATGCGGTATCGCCAGCGCTCGAGGCGGCCCTTGCGGGCGGAGCGGTACGAGTCGAGCAGCGCCTCCTGCTCCGCCGGCTCCGCGGCGATCTGCTCCTCCGCCTACAGGTGCTCCTGGAGGAGATGGTGGTTGTAGGCGGCGTCGGCCTGCGCCTCCCGGAACTACTCCTCACGCATCTGCCTCACCCTGTCCATATATTGGGCACGGGCCTCGCCGATGGTCATGGTGCAATGCACCGGTGAGGATGGCGCGGAGGAGGGGGTTGGCGCCAGAGCGTCGACTACCATGTTCTCCATTGGGACGTCGTCGTCCTCCGGCTGCCTACCGGCCAGTCGGTCGGCAGCAATGGCTGCCATCTCCTTGTGGTCCGTCGTCCGCCCGTCCCGAAGAGTGCTGGAGCGCGAGGAAGCCATGGTGGGCAGTAGTGGTGTGGACAAGAGAAAAGGAACGGATGCGGATGACTGCGACTATGGCCGGCGCAGCAGTTTATATAGCAATGGTGGCCGGGCAGAGGGACGGACGTGTGGCACCGGAGTAGCCGCCTCGGCAACCGCGTATCATTAATGTGGGCGGCAGATGGACGGACGGACGGCACTTGTGTCGTTTGAAGGCGGAGCAATCGCCTGCACCGGGAAGTGGGGCGGGCGGCGCTGACTGTTTCGGGCGGAAAGCGCGCGTGGGCGAGGAGATGACTTTACTTGGAGAGGATGACAATGGGGACCCACCAGGTCCATAGCCTCACGTACGCAAGTGCCTCCTTATTATATATATATAACTATAATTTATTTTGCTTCCTCCTGGTTTCCTGACATCACGGTCCCACACCATTGTCAACCTATGTAGTAGTCAATAAACGAGAGAATTGCACAAGAAGCGGCCGACAGCTGTGACCAAGCAGCTCGAGCAGTATTTGTGTTTTTGAGGTGTTAGCACTGCAGAGTTTTTCGATATTTAGCCCAGATATTAATTTTTCTCCTCTGAACAACAACGAAAACATTGCGGCAGGTATTAACTGGGCGGGCTGTGGCCCGTCTAGCCCGGGCCAGATATTAATTCCCAGCTATACTTTTTTTAGGAATACCCAGGCAAGGTCAAGTTGTTATTCTCCGCCCCACTGGGCTGCAAATCTTTCCTAGGAGGGATGCATTAGGCTTAACAAGAAAATGGGCTTTAAGAAATAATAAATGGGATGTAATTACAAAAACTGGGCAGTAACTATAAAAAATGCACCAAACACGTGATTACTTTATAAAATATTATTTTTGGATATTGAAATTTTTAATTTCATTAATTGTTGCGAGCGCAATGTTTCGTTGGATTTTTACGTAATATAAATTTATATTGAAATTGTATTTAGTCTGACTGAAATTTCGGGATAAAAATATTTCGGATCCCATCAAAATGTTTGAAATTTTATTGAATTCTGTTTTGAACGGTTGGTTGAAATGGGTTGTACTTTTAACAAACTGTAAATGGGCTGTAGTAAATTCCATTAGAATTCAAAAATGGGCTACACATTCTTACAAATCTCAAATGGGCTATAAGTTCTCTGCCACACACTTCTGGCCTTACTAAGTTGACGCGTCCCCTAAAAAAACAGAGTTGACGCGTATGCAAGGCTTTGTCAACTTATAGTCAACACACGGTTCTAGCAGCAGTGGCCGTTGGATGTCCATCCAACGGATGCCGTGCTTCTTCTTCAATCTCGGATATTCTAGCTTCAGCCGCCCAAAAAATGATTCCTCCCCCTGACATCTGGGGCGCACCGTCTCGGAAGCTGACATGTGGGCCTACTAAGTTGATGTACCAAGGGCTTTGTCAACTTAGTCAATATAAATGATTCTAGCTGCAGTGACCATACGATGCCCATCCAACGGCCGTCGTGCTTCTTCAACCTCTGGTCTTCTTGCTCCAACCGCCCAAAGCAGCGCCGGTCGTGCCGCCTTCTCCTGCCTCCCATGGCCGGCTGTGCTGCCGCGGAGGCCTCACCGCCCCCTACTACTCCCACCGCTGGCCAGGCCATCCCTTCACTCACCCACACCCCCTGTTATTCTGCGGCGACGGCAGCGCAGCCGAACCAGTGAACGCTCGTACTCCTCTCCGCGTGTGCATCCACTGCCGCGTCTTCCCCGGCTCCGCGTCGTCCCCTTCCTAGGCCTCGCCGTCGTCCACCGCCTTGGTGCTCTCGGCACGGCGTGGTCAACGTGGTCAAGGAACGACTTCCATCGGACGTGGACTGTACATGGAGAGGCTGACAGCTGGGTCCACGGCAGCCGCAAGGAAGTGCCTCCTTATTACGCGCAAAATAATTATTCCTCCACCAGACAGCGGGGACCCACCGGACGGGCCACCTTATTTCGCGAAAAAAATGATTCGCCCCCTGACTGCTGGGACCCACGAGCTACATCTTCGCACGCAAGGAAGTGCATCCGGGAAAAACGATTCGCCCCCCTGACTGCTGGGACCCACCAGCTACATCTTCGCACGCAAGGAAGTGCGTCCGAAAAAAAAACAATTCGCCCCCGCTGCTGGGACCCACCAGCTACACCTTCGCACGCAAGGAAGTGCGTAGGGGCAAAAAAACGATTCACCCCCCTGACTGCTGGGACCCAGCAGCTACACCTTCGCACGAAAGGAAGTGCGTCCAGGCAAAAAAACAAAATGATTCGCCCCTCGACTGCTGGGACCCACCAGCTACATCTTCGCAGGCAAGGAAGTGCCTGACAGTCGGGACCCACCTGGTCGAAGCGTACGTAGCGTTGTCATTCTGGTCGCGAACATGTACGTACATACTGGTCGATGTAGAGGCGCGCACGTGTCGTAGTAGAGGCGCGCACGTAGCATGTACACGTACGTACAGCGGCCAGGGTGCAAGAAAGAAAATACGGCCACGTATGTGTACATATAGGCAGGGTCTCGAACGCCTACTCGCGCATACGTACGGCCAGGGCTCGTGTACATGGCTGGGTCAGAACGGAGAAACAGCATCGTCGTCGTTTTCATGGGGAGGCAATGGAATGCGTCGTGTTCATGGGGAGGCAACGGAATGCGTCGTGTTCATGGGGAGGCAACAGAATGCGTCGTGTTATCGGGAGGCAACGGAATGCGTCGTGTTCATCGGGAGGCAACAGAACGCGTGGGAGCCAACCGGCTGGGTCGGAATGGAATGTGTGGTCGTGTTCATCAGGAGGGCTTGGACGGAACAGGCGATGGAAACGAGGCCTGGCGTACCGCAGAACGGAGGAAACGGACCTCCTACGTTCGAAACGGGGTCCTGTTGATCGGGAGGGGTGTGGCGTACCGCAAAACGGAGGAACGGACCTCATGTGGTCGAAACGGGGGTCCTGTTGATCGGGAGGGGTGTGGCGTACCGCAAAACGGATGAAACGGACCTCCTACGGTCGAAACGGGGGTCTTGTTGATCGGGAGGGGTGTGGCGTACCGCAAAACAGACGAAACAGACCTCCTACGGTCGAAACAGGGGTCCTGTTGATCGGGAGGGGTGTGGCGTACCGCAAAACAGACGAAACGGACCTCTTACGGTCGAAACGGGGGTCCTGTTCATCGGGAGGGGTGTGGCGTACCGCAAAATGGGACACCACGGGATACTATTTATCTCCACCGTCGACCTCCTCCAGCCTCGACGGGCTACCGTCGACCTCCTCCAGCCTCCACGGGCTCCTGTTCATCCAGCCTCCACCGCGCGCTAATCCACCGGCTACAGTTCAACCACCCCTCCACGGGCACCCCTCAATCGTGTACTGTTCATCCAGCCCTCCACACCACGGGGTCCTGTTCAACCACCCCTCCACGGGTACCCCTCCACCGTCTACTGTTCATCCAGCCCTCCACCACACCACGGGGTCCTGTTCATCCAGAGGCAACGCCACCGCTCACTGTTCATCCAACCCCCCCCCCCCCCGCAACGCTCACTGTTCATCCAATCGATCGGCTTCAATTAGCAGCAGTAACGAAGGAATCGCTCGATCGGGTTCAGTTAACAGCCATCGATCGATCGCTCGGGTTCAGTAACGCGTAGCCTGCAGTGCAATCGCTCGGGTTCAGTTAGAGCCAACGCCTCGCACACACGCGCGTACGTGTACGAGAGAGACGCGCATTGGGGGGGGGGGGCTGACCTCCCACCGTAACCGGGAACTCCACGAAATTTTCCTCCCCCGCGCTTCTACCATGGTTTTTTCCGTCATGGACGGCCCAAAGAATGTCATGCAGCTGCGTCTCCGGCCCGCCCAGGACGAAAAGCCCATTTTCTGTCATGATTTTTTGTCATGGAAGTAGGAGCTCACCACATCTATGATGATACCGGGTTTTGTCACAATTATCGTCATAGAAGTGTCATATGTATGACAGAAAAAAATTCGTTTGGCCCAAAATGTCACAGATGTGTCTTTTTTTGTAGTGTGTGGCGTGGCTTGCTGCCCTTGCAGCGGCTCGTACCTGATGTGGGGTGGGGGTGGACGACGCCTGGCCGCGCCGCCCGCGTCCCGCAGTGTTGGGCGGCGTGTGCGCCGCCTGGAGCGCGGGGTCAAGGCCTTCATGGGCAGGCGGTGCCGCCCGGGCCGGCCAGGCTGCCCAGCGGTCGGAGTCAGCCCTTGGGTCGCCGGACATCGTGGCTGTGGAGCATTGGCAAGTCGATTGGCGGAGAAGAAGCTCCAACGCACCCCTACCTGGCGCGCCAAATGTCGGATCTCGGGTTCCGGCAAAACGCTTAAGGTCCGAACTCTGATGTGCGCGCGAAGTCTTTCCCTCCTACCGATCTATGCCCTAGCTCGCTAAGATCTTGCGGACGAACTCGATGGACTCGCAACACAGAAAGACACGGGATTTATACTGGTTCGGGCCACCGTTGTGGTGTAATACCCTACTCCAGTGTGGTGGTGGTGGATTGCCTCTTGGGCTGATGATGAACAGTACAAGGGGAAGAACAGCCTCCTGAGGTTGAGGTGTTCTCATGCTCTGCCAACTTGTGCGTGTGAGGATGGAGTGGATCCAGTCCAAGATGAGATCCCTGCTACTACAGTGGCTAGACCTATTTATAGGGGCCCTGGTCCTCTTCCCAAATATTGAGCGAGAAGGGAGCCAACAACGGCGGGCAATTTGAAGGGGGACAGCTAGTACAAGCTATCCTGACAAAGGTGGTCTTCGCCTGCAAAAGGCTCTGATGATGACGCCGCCTTGGGCTCCATGGTGACCTCCGCCTCGCCATCCTGCTGGTCTTGGTCTCGTTGCACTGATATGGAAACCTTTGCTTGATGCCTCGGTACTCCGCGCCTGCGCCTGCCTCTTTAGGACCAAAGAAGAAACAAGGACGCTGTGCGCGCTGGCGCCCGCCTGGCACCTGCCTGGTGTCGATCGTCACGGATCACGTCACGAAAGCCTCGTGAAGTTTGCCCTGCCTTGATATCTCCGCTCCTCGTGAGCCTGCCTGGCTAGGCCACTCCTGAGGAGGTCTTGAGTTGTCCCCCTCGCGAAGATCTCGATTGCTTTGTTGATGAAGATGGGTCGTACGGCTCGCTAACTTAGCCACGCCATGGGCTGTAGGCAGGCAAGTCTGGGGACCCCCGTTCCCAGAACGCCAACAACCCGTACTCGATTGAGCCGGCCTCGGGGCCCCAGCATGCGTCGTCGATGTAGAGCTTTCTGTGACGACTCTTGGTCATCCGGCCCACAGCGTATCCTTTGATCCCTTCAAAGTTGCCCGGTAAGAACTCAAAACGACCGTGCGCTGGCCCCACGGTGGGCGCCAATTGTCGTGGAATTGTCACGGCAGATGTCCTAGCAAAAGGACTTAGTCGTGGAGCCATCGCAACAGGGTTAGCATAAAGGGGTTAAACGGGACAAAGGACACAAGAAGTTTATACTGGTTTGGCCCCTTGCCGTGAAGGTAAAGGCCTGATCCAGTTTGAGGTTGTATTGCTTATGTCTCAATTACCAGGGAGCGAATACGCTTGACCGAACTTTCGATCTGTTCTCTCTTACCCTAAGCCACCGCCGGGTCGTCCCTTTATATACACAGGTTGACGCCCAGCGGCTTACAGAGTCCCGACCGGCTCGTAAACAACATGTTCGGCCCGGTGACTAATTACACTTGCCTTATAATACAAGTCACACATATATGGCGGTTTACACCTATGGGCCTTAAGACACCTTTGGGCTTTGGGCCCTTTAATAAGTTTGCTTCATGAACCGCCATCTTCAACACCTTCATGGGCTTTGCTTTGATGAACCACCATTGGGATAACCCGGCCCCTCCTGGGGGGGCGTTATACCCAATAGTCATATCCCCAACAGCTACGGTTGGTATTTCTCTAAGTTATGAAACCAAGGTATCAATCCAGTAGAAGAACCTAGCAACACTATGTAAACAATACCTGCACACAAAGAACAAATACTTGCAACCCGACACTTATAAGGGGTTGTCAATCCCTTCTCCCGGCAAAGACGTCAGAAATTGTCAAGTTGACGGGATAAAATTGTGATAGATTGGATAAATAGATCTCGGTGAAGCGCAAATAAAATAAATGGTGAAAAATTGCAGCAAGGTATTTTTGGGTTTTTTTGGAATAATAGATCTGAAAATAAAAGCAAATAAAAATGGATCTCAAATGCAAATAATAGATCGGAAAGCAGATATGATAAAGAATAGACCCGGGGGCCATAGATTTCACTAGTGGCTTCTCCCAAGAAAATAGCACACGGTGGGTAAACAAATTATGGTTGGGAAATTGGGAAAACTTCAAATAATCACGACGATATCCAGGCAATGATCAATATATAGGCATCATGTCCAAGATTAGTAGACCGACTCCTGCCTGCATCTACTACTATTACTCCACATATCGACCGCTATCCAGCATGCATCTAGTGCATTAAGTTCATGGAGAAATGGAGTAATGCAATAAGAACGACGACATGATGTAGACAAGATCTATTCATGTAGGAATAGACCCCATCTTGTTATCCTTAATAGCAACAATCAATATGTGTCTTGCTTCCCCTTCTGTCACTGGGAAAGAACACCGCATGATTGAACCCATCACAAAGCACCTTTTCCCATGGCAAGAAAAATCGATCTAGTCGGCCTAACTAAACAAAAGATTCGAAGGAGAAATATGAGGCTATAAATAATCATGCATATAATAGATCAAAAGAAGACTCAAATAACTTTCATGGATATATAGATCTGATCATAAACTCAAAGTTCATCGGATCCCAACAAACACACCGCGAAAAAGAGTCACATCAAATAGATCTCCAAGAGACCATTGTATTGAGAATCAAAAGAGAGAGAGAGAGAGAGGAAGCCATCTGGCTACTACATATGGACTCGTAGGTCTCTGCTGAACTACTCACGCATCGTCGGAGAGGCACCAATGAGGATGATGAACCCCTCCATGATGGTGTTTAGATTGGATCTCGTGGTTCTGGAATTTGTGGCGGCTGGAATTGTGTTTCGTCGACTCCCCTAGGGTTTTTGGAATATTTGGGTATTTATAGGGCGAAGAGGCGGTGCTGGAGGCCACCGAGGTGGGCACAACCCACCAGGGCGCGCCTGGGCCCCCAGATGCGCCCAGGTGGGTTGTGCCCCCCTCGGGGCACCCCTCTGGTACTTCTTTGGCCCAAGTTGTTCCTTTTGGTCCAAAAAAATCTCCAAAATTTTTTGTTGCATTTGGACTCCGTTTGTTATTGATTTTCTGCAAAGTAAAAAACAAGCAAAAAACAACAACTGGCACTGACACTATCTCAATAGGTTAGTCCCAAAAAATGATATAAAGTTGCTACAAAATGATTGTAAAACATCCAAGAATGATAATATAGAAGCCTAGCAAGCTTATTAGATTTCTCTTGTTTGGTGCTAAAGTCCTCCAATGCTTGTTGTTGTGCCAGAAAGTATGTATCTGAATTCTGCAGGGACTTCCTCAGTCCTTCAGCTTCTTGTGGCAGCACAGCTGATTGATGCGTTTTAGCTTGTAGCCGAGACTCAAGAAGCCGAAGTGATTCAGGCAGCAAGTTCAAAGAACTTGTGCCAGCGGTAATGGCAAGTAACTCGAATAGTACATCAAGGTAGGACTTTGGGGTTGTCTCATTGTCTACAAGATAGTTTTTATAAGCTTTCTTGGAGACCAACAGGGTTGTGTCACTATCTTGAACCTTATCTGTATTACTTTCTCTACCATTGCATAATGGGTGCTCTTCTCCAATATTCTATCGGCATTCTACAAGAGAAACAAGTAGACACACCACAAGTTTAACATGTAGTATATGAAAATCATTTTGGTAAACCGGTTCAGTAGTATGGTGGACAGGATAACAGCATGAAACAAACATATATCTATGTAGTACGGTCACTGTATTGTCTATATCATTCTAGTTTATGTTGCCAAATCAAGATAGAGACACAGTTCAAATCATATCCATTTAAGACAAGGCGCCATAGACAGAATATAAGTGTGGGAAACTACACAACACTAACAACACTTGTAATGTGCATGACATGAGAACATAACTATTTATACAATTGAAATTGAAACCTTAGCTAGGCATAATGCATAGTTTCAAGTGTTGTTATCTTGGGTTTTTGTTCCATAGGTGGTCCTCATGATTGACTCATATGGTGGTTTAATTCTAGTTCTAGGGAAGTGTTCCATACCCTTATTTAACAGAAACTGAAATTTGATATTCCCTTCTTTCATGTCAATGCAGCACCTATAGTTCGTAAAAACGGTGTACCAAGTATGATGGGGCAAGACAGATTGGAATCAATGTCATGTACAATAAAATCAGTGGGCACATAGTTCCTATTTGCAAGAATAAGAACAACATTAATGCTACCCAAAGATTTTTAATAGTAGAATCCGCCAAGTGCAAATTAAGAGAACATTCATCCATATTGTTAAAACCTAGCACATCACATAAAGATTTCGAAATTGTGGAAACACTAGCACCCAAATCACATAAAGATTTCGAAATTGTGGAAACACTAGCACCCAAATCACATAAAGCATTGCATTCATAATTTTTAATCTTGACTTTAATGGTGGGTTCCCATTCATCATATAATTTTCTTGGAATTGAAATCTCTAATTCTAACTTTTCTTCTAAAGCTTTCATCATTTGCTTCTACAATATGTTTAGTAAAACACTACAGGAATCAGGCACTTTGTCATCTGCCATGGCAGACGGCAAAGGCCTTTGCCGTCAACCAGCAGACAGCAACGGGTCCGGCTGAATAAGCTACGACAAAGGCCTCTTTGCCGTCTGCTGGCAGAAGGCAAAGATGAAATGGTATTTGTCGTCCTCCAGTAGACGGCAAAGAGCCTGGACGGCACACGTGGCAGGTTAGGTCCGTTAGGGGGTTAACGGCGTGCTTGTTGGAGATATGCCCTAGAGGCAATCATGTATGATGATATTTCCTATGTGTTTATGAATAAAGATAGTCCTTGGACATTATCAATGATGTGTATCAGCAAGTACGTGACTTGTTTGTGGGACTATGCATTGTATGATGACTGTCCTAAAAGGTTCCTAGTCGAAAGGGCTGTGTGGACACACAGCCGACTAGACTAGCATATGACACGGTCGATGGCTTGGTCTCACTAGCCATGGGGCATTGGATGCTAACCGGATAATATGGACTTGGAAGGATCTGGTCGGATTCGACGTAGTCGGATCTGAGTCGAGATAAGGTCCGAGTCGGACAGACCCAACTATGAGACGCAACGATACGTCATCTGTGAGTCTCTAGTATAACATACGTTCTATGTCCTAAGACCTGAGCTGGCACATGTACTCGAGATGGTGACAGACTTGCTTTGGGCCGACAAAACGCTACTCCGTGACTGGGTAGTTACAAAGGTAGGTTTCGGGCTTGTAAAGACCCGTGCTGCGAGACATGGTCGAGCAAGATGGGATTTGCCCCTCCGATCAGGAGAGATATACTCTGGGCCCCTCATGTGATCCGACCGGGATAAGCATGGCCATGCAACAAGGATTATGAGATAATCTGGTTTGTGGTTGGCATCACTGGAACAAGAAAGAGGTCGGGCTAGCACAAGGATGACAGACTCGCCTTGAGCCCAACAACACATATCGTGAGGCAGAAGGAATGGAAGTATGATGTACAGGTTCGCCTAACCAGCTTCATAGTCTGTTTGGTGTTCGGCATGCCTTGCTAGGGGACGCTACCAACCGTGTAGTTCGGAGGTGATCCGAACTGCGACCAAGCCAGCTTGAACCTAAGGGGTCACGCGCTTAAGGGAAGGAACCATACGAGGTCGGATCCGAGGACACTGGTCGGATGTGATCCGAGCTGTATTCGGATTGTGGCCGAGTAGACTTATGGGCTTTAGGGTTCATGCGAGGCCCAAGTGTTGAGCCCGCGACGGACGCCTATATAAAGTGGGGTGCGGCACATTCATGCGGTTGATCGCTTCAGCGCTGTCACTAGGGTTTGCATGTGTTGCGAATAGACACCTCCACTCGCCGCCGGTTGTGTGATCGGACCTAGCAGTCCGCCGCACGATGTTCCTCCTGCACGCGCGGATACCGTTAGAGGCGGTGCACTTGCGCCGCTCCGGCAAACCTGTACGTGGGAACCGACGACCGGCTGTTCGAGGGAGATCGGGCGAGGAGGCGACGATCCATGCGGACGCGCTGCCCCAACTCTTCTTCCGCTGCACGGCACTGCGCGTCTAGTGGTAACGAACTGTGATCCATCTCCCGTAGCATGTTCTTGGTTGTTCTGCATGTAGGAAATTTTAATTTGCAGTCGATGCACCCTACCAGACCCCAACAGTGGTATCAGAGCCTCTGCTATAGGATTTGGATTCAGATCGTATGCATATTAGATATGTGGAGGAGGCAGATGAGGTCTGTTGTCATTGATAAGATCGGCTATGTGCAAGGTTGATGAGATCGACTGCACAAGGGGATCGATGTGGCTATGTTTTCTGATGATCGGAACTATTCTCATTAACAGCATTCAACCATCCGGGCAACCATAGGCTTCGACCCGCATTGAAAGCGGGGCCATTCGTTGAAGATAAGAGTAATACGGAATCGATGAGGTCGTGACACAACCTACCCCTACCGGTCGGTATCCGCCATCGGGGTTAATAGTGAAACGTAAATCCGAATCGGACTCGCGATGATCGATGAGACCGCCGTGGCATGCTATGCCGTCTGCTGGCAGACGGCAAAGATGCAAAGGTCTTTGTCGTCTACCAGCAGACGGCAAACTGTTTTTTCTTAGATTCATTCAATTTCTCAAAATTTCACAGATATATATATAACAAGTTTCCAACAACTTATATATAACAAGTTTACAACAACATATATATAACAAGTTATCCAACAACATATCCAACATAAAATGGTTTCATCCATACATACATATCCAACAACAAGTTTCCAAAAACATAAAAGAAGCACAAGGAGAAGAGTAGACTCCATGAATGCAAGCTCCTCATCTAAAGCAAACCTGCAAATTAGGAAAGATGAAAGTTAGAAGAACAAGAAGACTAGCTAGAAGAAAAAGAAGAAAAAGAAGAAGAAAAAGAAGAAGAAGAAGAAGAAGAAGAAGAAGAAGAAGAATTTGTCTTCTCTTTCTTTTTCTCCTCTCCTCTTCTTTACCTTCTTCTTCTAACTAAGGTAGGTAAAAATGCCATTTTCTAGCTAAGCTAGGTAAAAGTGCTAAGTGTGTAGTCATTTTAGAGCTAAGCTAGGTAAATAGGTCATTTTGGAGCTAACCTAGGTAAAATGGATCATATTGGAGCTAACCTAGGTAAACTTCGTCATTTTGGAGCTAACCTAGCTAATTATGCCATTTTTGAGTTAACTAAGCATATTATGCCATTTTTCATAAGTAAGCTAATTATAGGTCTTTATTTAGCTAACCCATGTAACTAAGCATATTAGAGCTAATTTAGCATTCTAGAGCTAACTTAGGTTATTTTGGAGCTAACTTAGGTAAATTGATCATTTTGGAGCTAATTAGGCTTATTATGTCATTTTCGAGGAAAATAAGCTAACTATATGACATATATGAGGTTACCAAGATTGTTATGCCATTTCAAACCTAAGTAAGCTAATTATGCCATTTTTTACATAAGTAAGCTAAGTGTATGTCATTATTGAGCAAACCTAAGTAACTAAGCATATTAGAGATAACTTAGCATATTAGAGCTAACTTAGGTCATTTTGGAGGAAACAAAGCTAAGTATAGATCATTTTGGAGCTAAGTAAGCTAATTATGTCATTTTGGAGGAAGATAAGCTAAGTCTAGGTCATTATGGTAAGCATTTTGGAGGAAATAAAGCCAAGTCCAGGTCTTTATGCATTTCATAAGCAAAACACTAGAGAAAACTTACCGTCATCACGGAGGTGTAGGACCGGTCGGGTTTGCGCCAGTACCAGACGAAGAAGGACTGGTCGGGGTCGGGGTTGCGCTAGTGCGAGACAGAGAAGGATCATTCGATGCTTGTCGGGAGGCATGCTGCAGCAAAGATCATTTGCAATGTCTCGTTAGCATGATGCAACTGAAATGTTAATACTAGTAACTAATGACCATTCAAATGAAACTCACCGTGTCTGCTATACCAATCTGGGCCATCGGCGGAGGGCTCTGGCCATTTGTCTCGCACACGGAATGCACATTTTGTTTTCACGAGTCAGTCATATTAGTTAGTAATGAAACGAACATTACGTGCATGATTTGGCTAATATGTAGGAGAAACTTACCACGAGGAGCTCGTATAGGGCCCGGTGAGACGCTTTGTTCTGATTCCTCTCCGCCTCCAACAGACTAGCCGTCCTCTCCTCCAACTCCCTCTCCCTCTGATGAGCCTACCTGTTTGCCTCCGCCAGAAGCTCCTGGGCCCTAGCCTCGATGGCGAGCTCCATTGGCCGTGGTCGAGGCTCTATCTCAGGAACAGAGCTCGTCTGGCGCTTCTTTATCTCCGAGAGAGTCCTAGGACAACGTATCAGTCCATCGCCAATGGCTACCGAGCCATGCTTCCTCCCATCACCAAATAGCATCACGAGCTCTGGATCAAAAGCACTCTAGCTCGGGTTGAAGTCCTCCCCTTTCGTCGCCTTCCCAAAGTCTCTGTACCTCACAAGCTTGTTGTGGAGGAGATGTTGGCGAAGCTCTCTGGATGATCGAGGTCAGACTCAGAGAATGCCTTGGCCTTCTTGAATGGGGCAGTATGGGCCATGGCATAGAGGTCGTACAGCGGTGGCACGTCCTTCTTGTTGTGTCGTGCCTAAAAGAGAGGAACAACATATTAGTTAGGCTCAAGCTAGCATGAAGAATGAAATTGCATGAATCGTTAAGGGCTCAATCCACATACCCAGTGATCCCCATACTCAAACAGGTTGGAGCTCCCTTGATGGTGTGGCACACCTTGCATTTGGGCATGCTTATCCCTGCCCTTATTGTGGTCGGCTAGCCATTGGGGAGAGCACCACTCATCCACCAATGCCTCCCAATATTCCATCCTATCCGCACACCATCTCGGGGGCACCTAAGTTAGGCAAAGAGAAATTTCAGCACTACGCCTACGAATGAAATCAAGGAAACAGTACAAGGCCTTAAGAATAGGTAATTACCTTCATTTACTTCTCCTTACTCAGATACTTGTCGCGGCACTTCTTCTTGGCCCTCCTAATGTTAGTCGAGGCGTAGTAGTCTCGAACAGCCTGCACCCTAGCCTCGTTCTGTAAGTTTTGAAGTAGGCGCTTGCACTCGGCTTCGAGAACCCTAGCCGCCTCCTCCTCGTGTTCCTCAGTACACCAGTAGAAGGTCTGCAATCGAACAAGACAACACTGATTAGTACAATCACTAGGTACTGTTGATTTTTAATTCTGTAAAGGAGAAATTACCCAAAACCGCCGCCTCGCAATGTTGGCCCCCGTCTCGCACAAGACACTGTCGACCCTCTCCTCTGGCGGGGACGGGGCAGCCACGTACAGCTCCTAGCTCATTGCTAGTTGTGGAACCTGACCCTCACCGGGCAACGTGACCCACCCCGGGAAGTGGCGCCGGCAAAGCACACCAAGGACCTGGTTGGGCCTGCGGACACCACTGTCGTATTTCCAACCCCTGTAGTATGACAAGGCCAACACATTAGATATTAATTTGAAGAAACATTAAGGAAAAAGGTTAAAAAAGAGTAAATGCACTTCTCCCCATTAGGCTCAATCAACCACCTCTGATCACGGGTCGCCGGCACGGCCGGGAGCTTCGTACCACCATGCTGGTAGACCTTCTTGCCCCCTCAACCAGCTTGCCCTTGCTATAACTATCGTCAGACCAAGTGTCCTCGCCATCAGCATGGCCACTAGTCTCTGGAGTCACGCGGGACGAAGACTTTGGGACCGGAGTCTCCTGGGACGAAGTCTCTGGGGCCCGAGTCTCGTGCGACGAAGGCTCGGAGACCCGAGGCTCGTCAGCCCGAGGCTCGTGGACCGGAGTCCGAGACAGGTCCAAGTCTGACGGGTCCACCTGAGAATGAGCACTCCGGTGGTCCGGGTAATCCACTGGGGGTGGCGGCGAGGAAGGCGCAGCAGCCTTCCTACCTCTCCCGCCGCCACTTCCACCTCTAGCAGCCCTCTTGGGCTTCCCCCGACCTCTCCCGGCTGAACAAGAAGCGCTCGCTGGTGTCGTCATGCTGTCTACCAGCGCTCTCTAAAGGTGCTGGGGTGGATTAATAGCACCCCTCCTAGCACGCCCCGAGGAAGGAGGCTCGAAGCACTCTCGACCCTCGCCCACCATCTGTCAACACCTGCAATGACAAAGATTAAACGAAATTAGTACACCATAAACATAATAAAATATTTAAGTGTGTACCATCATCATGAACACAATAAAAAATGAATACCTAATAACATGAACTAATTAATAATATTTAAGTGTGTCGGGGTCGGGGGTGTCGTGTCGGGGTCGGGATGCTGTGTCAGGGTCACGGTGTCGAGGCGGGGTCGGGGTGTTGTGTCGGGGTCAGGGGGTCGGGGCGGCAACCCTCGACCCCTCGACCCCTTTTACCCTCGACCCTTGACCCCTCGACACCTCGATCCTCGACCCCTAGATCCTCGACCCCTATATCAAAGTATTTTGAAGTATTGTCAATACCGAGACCTGTTTGGTCAGTGCTATATGGAGCAAAGTAAATTTGCTAGCCATTTGATAGTAGTTGGAAACATGTGTGTTCCTAGCAAGCTACCCGTTGCAAACTGAAAGGCCATGCACAAAGACCACCAGCATGCATAAACAGGTTGATTTATTGATCATCATCATCACTTATGAATGGTTTGGTTGATTAGTTGGATATGGACCCTCGTGTGTTGTGGCTGGCACCAATGGGCAAATATCGCACAAGCAAGGGGAGAAGTAGGTTAGCTCTGCAGCCAAAAGACAGTGCACTGCGGCAGAGCAGCAGATGCTATGACCGGCACCGCGCTCGGCTAGCAGGTTGCAGTTGTACGAGAAGATAACGCGAGGTATTTCTTTCGCTAGCTCGGTTTAAAAAAAAGAGGTACAAGGTTCTTTTTTAAATACAGAGAAAATACTATGGTTTGCCAATACCACAGTATTAAAAACACAGTTTTTAGTGATAGACAAACGGCTCACGGTAAATAAAACCATGGTAATCTCAAAAACTGTAGTATTCTATAAATACTTAGAAAAAACTGAGCTATCAAATGGGGCCTAAATCAACTAACCTAATTAAAGCAATTAAATCTACTAACCTAAAGCAACTAAATCAACTAACCTAAAGCAACTAAATCAACTAACCTAAAGCAACTAAATGTACTAACCTAAAGCAACTAAATGAACTAACCTAAATCAACTAACCTAAATCAACTAACCTAAAGCAACTAAATCAACTAACCTAAATCAACTAAATGTACTAACCTAAAGCAACTAAATCAACTAACATAAATCAAATAACCTAAAGCAACTAAATCAACTAAAACAGCAAGAAAAAAGAAAAAAATAAAGGGCAAAACCTCACCAGGGGGCGGAGTGGCGACGGGCGTCGGCGGGCGGCTGGACGGAGAGGCGCCGGGCGGCGGGTGGGCTAATCGGCAGGGTGGCGGGCAGCCTTGGGGGTCGGCGGTGGGGGGGGTCGGCGGCAGGGGAGGCTCGGGCACGGGGACGGCGCCATGAGGGGAGAGAGATAGAGGGGAGAGAAAGAGAATGGCGCGGGCGCGGGCACTGACCTTTTTTGTTAGGTCAAATCTCTTTGTCGTCTGCTAGCAGACGGCAAAGAGCCTAGGTAGTGGGGTGGGGCCGGGGGAACGGCCGTTAGGTGGGCCACTTTCTTTGCCGTCCGCTAGCGGACGGCAAAGAAAGTGGCCGTTAAGTTCTTCTCGTTAGTAGTCCACCCACCCTCTTTATCGTCTGCTAGCTGACGGCAAAGCTTCTATGCCGTCAGCTAGCAGACGGCAAAGAGCAGGTTGACGGCAAACATGATCTTTGCCATCAGCTCATTCTTTGCCGTCAGTTTTCTGTAAGCTTATGGCAAAGACGTTCTTTGCCATCTGACGGCAAAGATCCTGATTCCAGTAGTGAAAGATTTATTTTGTTCATACACATTGGGTGAATTTAGCATGGATTTCAACAAAGAAATACACTCAATGAAAGAGCAACTATCATAATTAAAATCTTTGTATCCAAGAGAGTGGGCACATCACTATTTAAAGTTTTCACCTCTTCAAACCCACTTTTAGTAATTTTCTCATCAAATTTTTCACCCTCCGAATCATTGGGGCGCCTTGTAACTAAAGTTGACTCTTTTTTAGTCCCTTACATTAACTTTAACATTACTAAACAAGGAATCAATAGAATAAACACCGATCGTTTTAATCTCCTCATCATTACTATGAAAGAAACCGGGAGGAATCGCTTTTTCTAAAAATTCTCTTTTGGCTCTAAGCAGAGCAGTTCTTTTCTTACTTTCATCCATAGAGACATACAAAGCTTTAATTGATTCATTAATGTCAACCTTGGGTGGCAAGATTTTAGTCTTAATATTTCCACATCATGAATAATTCTATCAATGCTCCTACACATGTCATCATTTTTACTCAACTTTTCTTGTATCTAGTGTTGAAAACTTTTTGAGCATTGATAAATTATTTAATATTACTTTCAAGATCAGTGGGAATCCTATTATTATTATTATTATTATTATTATTATTATAAGAATTACCATAGGAATTGCGATAACTATTAGAGGAATTTCTAGGAAACGGCCTAGGATTAAAATTACCTCTATAGGCATTGCTATTAAATTGTTTCGCTATACGGGATCATTAGTTTGCTCAATCAAAGTGGACAAAGGCACATCCTTAGGATCAATAGGAGCATTTTTACTAGCAACCAATTTCATAAGAGCATCAACTTTATCACTCAAAATATTAATTTCTTCAACATAATTCACCTTTTTACTAGTAGGGGCTCTTTCAGTATGCCATTGTCAATAATTTGCCATAATATTATCAAGAAATTTAGTAACTTCCCCCAAATTAATCTCCGTACCACCCGCGGCGGAATCTAAAAGATTTCTAGAAACAAAATTCAATCCCTCGTAATTTTTTTGTATGATCATCCACAAATTTAAACCATGAGTAGGGCAATTTATTATCATCAATTTCATCTGTTCCCAAGATTGGGAAACATGTTCATGCTCAAGTTGCTTGAAATTCATAATTTGATTTCTAAGGGAAATAATTTTCGAGGGGGCGGGATACTTAGTAATAAAAGCATCCTTGCACTTGTCCCAAGAATTAACACTAGTTCGTGGCAAAGATGAAAACTAAATTTTTGCACGACCCCACAAAGAGAAAGGGAATACTTTTAGTTTCACAATATCATTTTCCACATCTTTTTTATTTTGCATATCACACAATTCTACAAAAGTGTTTAGATGGGACACGACATCCTCATTAGGATTACCGGAAAATTGCTCTTTCATAACAAGATTCAACAAAGCGACATTAATATCATAAGAATCCATACTAGCAGTGGGAGGAGAAATAGGAGTACTAATAAAATCATTATTATTAGTATTATAAAATTCACATAATTTTTTGTTTTCTTGAGACATCGTGACTACGCAAACAAGAGCACAGGCAAACGAAATATCAAACAAGAAAAAGGCAAACGAAAAATATTTTTGTAAAAACTTTTAGAAGTGGGGGAAATGAAAATGAGAGGCAAATGGAAAATAAAGTAAATGCAAGGAGATGAAAGTTTATGCGTAGGTACTTGATAGATGTTGATGATGTCTCCCCGGCAACGGCACCAGAAATTCTTCCTCCTACTTGTGAGCTACGTTGGGATTTCCCCAAAAGAGGAGGGGATGATGCAGCACAGTAGAGATAAATATTTCCCTCAGTTATGAAACTAAGGTTATCAATCCAGTAGGAGAACCAAGCAACACTATGTAAACAACATCTACACACAAATAACAAATGCTTGCAACCCAACGCGTAGAGGGGTTATCAATCCCTCAACGGTATTGAGAAATATTAAATTGTGTTGGTTTTGATAAATAGATCTAACAAAAATACAAAATAAAATAAATAAAATAAAATTGCAGCAAGTTATTTTTGGTTTTAATATATGATAGAAAATAGACCTGGGGGCATATTTTTCACTAGAGGCTTCTCTCGAGAAAATAACATGCGGTGGGTAAACAAGTTACTGTTCGGCAATTGATAGAAAAGCAAATAATTATGACGATATCCAAGGCAATGATGATGTATATAGGCATCACGTCCAAGATTAGTAGACCGACTCCTGCCTGCATCTACTACTATTACTCCACACATCGACCGCTATCCAGCATGCATCTAGTGTATTAAGTTGAAAAAACGGAGTAATGCTTTAAGCAAGATGACATGATGTAGACAAGATAAACTCACATATGAATAAACGCCATCTTTTTACCCTTAATAGCTACAATACATGCATGTCATGTCTCTTTCTGTCACTGAGATTGAGCACCGCAAGATCGAACCCATCACAAAGCGCCTCTTCCCATGGCAAGATAAATCAATCTAGTTGGCCAAACCAGACCAATAAATCGAAGAAGAAATACGAGGCTATAAAAATCATGCATAAAAGAGTTCAGAGAAAACTCAGATAATATTCATGGATAGATCTGATCATAAACTCACAATTCATCAGATCCCAATAAACACACCGCAAAAAGTCATTACATCAAATAGATCTCCAAGAGCACCGAGGAGAACATTATATTGAAGATCAAAAAGAGAGAAGAAGACATCTAGCTACTAACTATGGACCCATAGGTCTGTGGTAAACTACTCACGCATCATCGGAGGGGCAGCAAGGATGATGAAGAACCCCTCCGTGATCGTTTCCCCCTCTGGCAGAGTGCCTGAAAAGGCCTTTGGATTGGATATCATGGTTCTGGAACTTGCGGTGGCGGAAAAAGTATTTCGTGGACTCCACTGAGAGTTTTGGGATTTTAGAGTATTTATTGTCAAAACGATGCTCGTGAGCCCCACTACCCACCAGGGCGCGCTCGAGGCCCCTGGTGTGCCCTGGTGCCTAGTGGGCCCCTCGTCCATCTTCTAGTTCCCTCCCGAAGCTTCCAGGGTCTCTTATCGCCAGAAAAAATCTCCAAAAAGTTTCGTGGCATTTGGACTTCGTTTGGTACTGATATTCTGCAAAGTCAAAAACAAGCAAAAACATCAATTGACACTGGGCACTAAGTTAATAGGTTAGTCCCAAAAATTGATATAACGTTTCTTGTAAATGTATATAAAACATCCAAGATTGATAATATAATAGCATGGAACAATAAAAAATTATAGATACATTGGAGACGTATCAATGCCCATATTGACTCTCACATATCCAGCGAAGATCTTTATCAGTTTGAACCACGATGTCAAGGGTTCAGTCAATCCCGTATACACTTCCCTTTGTCTGGTGATATGTTACTTCCCTGAGATTTGATCATCAGTAACTCCATACCTAGTTCAATCTCGCTACCGGCAAGTCTCACTGGTGCGCGTCAGTCCTAAACAAACGGTTTTTAACCCCTTTCCGCGACGGCATTCGAAACCGCCGCCAAGTGAGTGTGGGCGATAGGCGGGTCCTTCCCACACGACCCAGAAACCGTTGGGGATATGCCCTCCTGGCACACACGCTCGGCAAAATGAGGTCGTGTGCGACCGGCGAGCACTCAAATACGGAAATACCTACAGTAGTGCTAAAAAATACAATTATATAGGCAAAATCATTTTCGGTCGTAAGTACATCCCACACAGCCAGTCACCACTAAACGTTTTCATTCGTATATACATCCCACGTAGTCACTACAAGGAAAACGTTTGCGCAAGGTGGCGTAACGCAAACAGTTTTGAAGAGAATGTCGTGTGTGATTGTTCATTGATCCAACAAGGTTTATTCCTAGAAACTGTGTGTGTTGCCTGAGGTCATCGCCCATGGTGGTTTCTCATAATCCATTTACTAATCTAATTGACATTCATATTAAGCACATAATATATTCCATTTCCATATTAAGGAAGCAGGATTTCATAATTGAAATACATCATAGTACAACATGATATAGCTTCAGCACTCAGCTACCCCATTACACAACTGCACCAGCAGCAAGTTTCACATGCAACATCTAGAACCTTTTGAAATTAGCATCATAGACGGTACATAGAGAGATGCATCTCATCTGGAAAACTGCTGAAGCGGAAGGCGAATATTGAGCCTTCATTCATGTTGAAGGTCTTTGCAACTTTAGGCCAGTGCCTGTGGATGATTGACCGTCCATCCTCCGACCTCTTCAGGAACACTTCAATATTGAACCATGGGTGTTGTATGAAAACTTTCCTCGCCTCCTGGCCATAGAGGTGGTTTGAGAGGTAATCATCAGTGAAGCCTGAAAACAAGGATGTGCATAAATATCTTCTCTATATTGGAAATGGGGCAAAGGGATACAAAAAGGCAAGGTATAATAGTTAGTACCATCTTGTAAACCTTAGTGCTTCCCATTGTTTCCCTGCAACACATATAAGGTAGTTAGTCATCAGGTTAGGTAAGGGTTCGCATGCTATCAGTAAAATATGTTGATGATAAATAAGCGCATTGCAGATTCATCAGATTAATTCGAGCCACATGGAAAACCCATTTATCCAAACCAAGCATGATTAAGAACTAGGAAATACAGCACTTTTATATGTTTCTCATGTATTAAGTGCAGCCAAATACGATTTATTCCTCACATGGTATACAATAACAGAATGCAGCCACAGCAATTGAACATCGCATTGCAGAATTGAACAAGGCAGTTAACTAAACACCACAACAAATCAACCAAACATTAACTGAGCACCACATTGCACAATATAACATACTCTTAATAGAAGATCAGACAGTTAACCAAACCAAGCATGCTTAACAACTTGGAAATATAGCAATTGTATTTGTTTCTCATGTATTTAGTACAGCCAAATTCGATTTACTCCTCACATGGTATACAATAAGAGAATGCAGCCACAACAATTGAACATTGCATTGCAGAATTGAACCAAGCTGTTAACTAAAAACAACAACAAATGAACCAAACGTTAACTGAGCACCACATTGCACAATATAACATACTCCTAATAGAAGATCAGACAGTTAACCAAACCAAGCATGCTTAACAACTTGGAAATATAGCAATTGTATTTGTTTCTCATGTATTTAGTACAGTCAAATTCGATTTATTCCTCACATGGTATACAATAACATAATGCAGCCACAACAATTGAACATCGCATTGCAGAATTGAACCAACCAGTTAACTAAACACCACAACAAGTGAACCAAGCCACAACAAATGAACCAAGCAGTTAACTAAACACCAATTGAACAATATAACATACTCCTAATAGAAGATCAGACAGTTAACCAGACCAAGCATGCTTAACAACTTGGAAATATTGCACTCTGAAGAATTGAACATCACATTTGCAGAATTGAACCAAGCAGTTAATTGAACACCACATTGCACGACATATAGAACATATACACTATAGCAGAAGATTGCATGGTGAAAGTAGATAGCACAATTCACTAGAATTTGTTAAGGAAAGGCAGTAGCTAGCAAACTGAACATGGGTCCTTATAGTGAGCTAATAAGACAAGCTACTCCTCATTGTCGGAGATATCGATGACGATTGGCTCCTTGGACATGGAAGAGGCGAGGCCTCCGCATCGTGGGTGCCCTTGTTGTAGTGGTGAGTTGCTTGAGCCGCTCCGGGCACCAACCTTCTGGCTCTCGAGATGAGGTAAGCACGTGCACGCTGAGAAAACACCTTGTAGTCTTCGTCGAAGACACCGACGGTGGCCTCGAGAAAACGCCACGAACTGTCGTCTAAAGCAGCCAACCACGTCGCGGCGTCGGAGCGTGAGGCGTCACAGTGGCCTCGACGGCGAGGTGCTCCTCCAAGATCTGGGGGTCGGCACGAATGGCAGCCATCGCAACCTCATCCGAGCGTGCGGCCGCGATTTGCTTCTCTGCTGCCAAATGCTCCTTGAGGTCCTGGCTATACTGTGTGCACCATGGCTTAGGCCGGCGCTTATTTGGTGGAGGGGTCGGTGATTTGGGTGGAAGGTGTCACGCTCGCGCCGACGGTCAGGGCATGTGGGATATGGAAGGAGGAGGAGGATGGGGGTCGGGTGTGGATTACCTTCCCGGATAGGCGAGGCCGAGCAGTGTGAAGGAGGGTCGTCGGCGAGGAGGCGGCGGCGCTGCAAGCAAGGAGTGAAGGTTTCAACTTGGAAAGGAAGGCGGAAAGAGGGGAAATGTGGCTTTTGGTAAGGGGGGGCGGGGAGGTAGATATTTCCGCGGAAGCCGAAAATTTGGAATTGCTTCAGCCAAAAAACTGGCGCACAAAGTGTCATCAGACACGGTCCCTTATTCAGACACGGTCCAAAGATATTTTGTGCTGCATCTCACACGTTTGGTTATAATAAACTGTGTGGGATCTACTTGATTTTTGGTCTTGATTTGAATTACATAATGGGGTCACAACGGCCATGGACATAAACTTGCGAGCCTAGTATATGCAGATATGGCCTCGGAACACTGGAGACCGAAAGGTCGAGCGTGAATCATATAGTAGATATGATCAACATAGTGATGTTCACCATTGAAAACTACTCCATCTCACGTGATGATCGGACAAGGTTTAGTTGATTTGGATCACGTGATCACTTAGATGATTAGAGGATGTCTATCTAAGTGGGAGTTCTTAAGTAATATGATTAATTGAACTTTAATTTATCATGAACTTAGTCTTGGTAGTATTAGCATATCTATGTTGTAGATCAATTGCTCGCATTGTTGCTTCCCTATGTTTTATATATGTTCCTAGAGAAAACAAAGTTGAAAGATGATAGTAGCAATGATGCGGACAGGGTCCGTGATCTGAGGTTTATCCTCATTGCTGCACAGAAGAATTATGTCCTTAATGCACCGCTAGGTGACAGACCTATTGCAGGAGCAGATGCAGACGTTATGAACGTTTGGCTAGCTCAAAATCATGACTACTTGATAGTTTAGTGCACCATGCTTAATGGCTTAGAATCGGGACTTCAAAGACGTTTTGAACATCATGGACCATATGAGATGTTCCAGGAGTTGAAGTTAATATTTCAAGCAAATACCCGAGTTGAGAGATATGAAGTCTCCAACAAGTCCTATAGCTAAAAGATGGAGGAGAATAGCTCAAGCAGTGAGCATGTGCTCAAATTGTCTGGGTACTACAATCGCTTGAATCAAGTGGGAGTTAATCTTCCAGATAAAATAGTGATTGACAGAATTCTCTAGTCACCATCACCAAGTTAGTAGAACTTCGTGATGAACTATAGTATGCAAGGGATGACGAAAACGATTCCCGAGCTTTTCATGATGCTGAAATCGATGAAGGTAGAAATCAAGAAAAACATAAAGTGTTGATGGTTGACAAGACCACTAGTTTCAAGAAAAGGGCAAAGGGAAGAAAGGGAACTTCAAGAAGAACGGCAAGCAAGTTGCTGCTCAAGTGAAAAAGCCCAAGTCTGGACCTAAGCCTGAACTGAGTGCTTCTACTGCAAAGGGACTGGTCACTGGAAGCGGAACTTCCCCAAATATTTGGTGGATAAGAAGGATGGCAAAGTGAACAAAGCTATATTTGATATACATGTTATTGATGTGTACTTTACTAGTGTTTATAGCAACCCCTCGGTATTTGATATTGGTTCAGTTGCTAAGAGTAGTAACTCGAAACGGGAGTTGCAAAATGAACAGAGACTAGTTGAGGGTGAAGTGACGATGTGTATTGGAAGTGGTTCCAAGATTGATATAATCATCATCGCACACTCCCTATACTTTCGGGATTAGTGTTGAACTTAAAAATAAATGTTATTTAGTGTTTGCGTTGAGCATGAATATGATTGGATCATGTTTATTGCAATATGGTTATTCATGTAAGCTAGAGAATAATTGTTGTTCTGTTTACATGAATAAAACCTTCTATGCTCATACACCCAATGAAAATTGTTTGTTGGATCTCGATCGTAGTGATACACATATTCATAATATTGAAGCCAAAATATGTAAAGTTAATAATGATAGTGCAACTTATTTGTGGCACTTCCATTTAGGTCATATTGGTGTAAAGTGCATGAAGAAACTCCATGCTGATGGACTTTTGGAATCACTTGATTATGAATCACTTGGTACTTGCGAACCATGCCTCATGGGCAAGATGACTCAAACTCCATTCTCCGGAACAATGGAGCGAGCAACAGATTTGTTGGAAATCATACATACTGATGTATGTGGTCCGATAAATATTGAGGCTCGCGGTGGGTATCGTTATTTTCTCACCTTCACAGATGATTTGAGCAGATATGGTATATCTACTTAATGAAACATAAGTCTGAATCATTTGAAAAGTTCAAAGAATTTCAGAGTGAAGTGGAAAATCATCATAACAAGAAAATAAAGTTTCTACGATCTGATCGTGGAGGAGAATATTTGAGTTACAAGTTTGGTCTACAATTAAAACAATGTGGAATAGTTTCACAAATTCGTGCCACCTGGAACACCACAGCATAATGGTGTGTCCGAACGTCGTAACCGTACTTTATTAGATATGATGCGATCTATGATGTCTCTTACCGATCTACCACTATCATTTTGGGGCTATGCATTAGAGACAGCTACATTCACGTTAAATAGGGTACCATCTAAATCCGTTGAGACGACACCGTATGAACTCTGGTTTGGCAAGAAACCTAAGCTATCGTTTCTTAAAGTTTGAGGTTGCAATGCTTATGTGAAAAAGTTTCAACCTGATAAGCACAAACCCAAATCGGAGAAGTGCGTCTTCATAGGATACCCAAAAGAAAATGTTGGGTACACCCTCTATCACAGATCCGAAGGCAAGATATTCGTTGCTGAGAATGGATCCTTTCTAGAGAAGGAGTTTCTCTCGAAAGAAGTGAGTGGGAGGAAAGTAGAACTTGATGAGGTAACTGTACCTGCTCCCTTATTGGAAAGTAGTTCATCACAGAAACCGGTTCCTGTGACTACTACACCAATTAGTGAGGAAGCTAATGATGATGATCATGTAACTTTAGATCAAGTTACTACCGAACCTTGTAGGTAAACAAGAGTAAGATCCGCACCAGAGTGGTACAGTAATCCTGTTCTGGAGGTCATGTTACTTGACCATGACGAACCTACGAACTATGAGGAAGTGATGATGAGCCCAGATTCCGCAAAATGGCTTGAGGCCATGAAATCTGAGATGGGATCCATGTATGAGAACAAAGTATGAACTTTGATTGACTTGCCCAATGATCGGCGAACCATTGAGATTAAATGGATCTTCAAGAGGAAGACGGACGCTGATAGTAGTGTTACTATATACAAAGCTAGAATTGTCGCAAAAGGCTTTCGACAAGTTCAAGGTGTTGACTACGATGAGAGTTTCTCACTCGTATCTATGCTTAAGTCTGTCTGAATCATGTTAGCAATTGCCGCATTTTATGAAATCTCGCAAATGGATAAACAAAACTGCATTCCTTAATGGATTTATTAAAGAAAGAGTTGTATATGATGCAACCAGAAGGTTTTGTCAATCCTAAAGGTGCTAACAAAATATGCAAGCTCGAGCGATCCATCTATGGACTGGTGCAAGCATCTCAGAGTTGGAATATACGCTTTGATAAGTTGATCAAAGCATACAGTTTTATACAGACTTGCGGTGAAGCCTATATTTACAAGAAAGTGAGTGGGAGCACTACAGCATTTCTGATAAGTATATGTGAATGACATATTGTTGATCGGAAATAATGTAGAATTTTCTGTAAAGCATAAAGGAGTATTTGAAAGGAGTTTTTCAAAGAAAGACATCGGTGAAGCTGCTTACATATTGAGCATCAAGATCTATAGAGATAGATCAAGACGCTTGATAAGTTTCTTCAATGAGTTCTTACCTTGACAAAGTTTTGAAGAAGTTCAAAATGGATCAGGCAAAGAAAGGGTTCTTGCCTGTGTTACAAGGTGTGAAGTTGAGTAGGACTCAAAGCCCGACCACGGCGGAAGATAGAAAGAGAATGAAAGTCATTCCCTATGCCTCAGCCATAGGTTCTATAAGTATGCCATGCTGTGTACCAAATCTATTGTATACTCTACACTGAGTTTGGCAAGGGAGTATAATAGTGATCTAGGAGTAGATCACTGCACAACGGTCAAAATTATCCTTAGTGAAATAAGGATATGTTTCTCGATTATGGAGGTGACAAAAGGTTCGTCGTAAAGAGTTATGTCGATGCAAGCTTTGAAACAAATCTGGATGACTCTAAGTCTCGATCTAGATACATATTGAAAGTAGGAGCAATTAGCTAGAGTAGCTCCGTGCAGAGCATTGTTGACATAGAAATTTGCAAAATACATACGGATCTGAATGTGGCAGACCCGTTGACTAAATTTCTCTCACAAGCAAAACATGATCACACCTTAGTACTCTTTGGGTGTTAATCACATAGCGATGTGAACTGGATTGCTGACTCTAGTAAACCCTTTGGGTGTTGGTCACATGTTGATGTGAACTATGGGTGTTAGCCACATAAAGATGTGAACTATTGATGTTAAATCACATGGCGATGTGATCTAAATTATTGACTCTAGTGCAAGTGGGAGACTGAAGGAAATATGCCCTAGAGGCAATAATAAAGTTATTATTTATTTCCTTATTTCATCATAAATGTTTATTATTCATGCTAGAATTGTATTAACCGGAAACATAATACATGTGTGAATACATAGACAAACAGAGTGTCACTAGTAGCCTCTACTTGACTAGCTCGTTAATCGAAGATGGTTGAGTTTCCTAGCCATGGACATGAGTTGTCATTTGATTAACGGGATCACATCATTAGGAGAATGATGTGATTGACTTGACCCAATCCGTTAGCTTAGCACTTGATCGTTTAGTATGTTGTTGTTGCTTTCTTCATGACTTATACATGTTCCTATGACTATGAGATTATGCAACTCCCGTTTACCGGAGGAACACTTTGTGTGCTACCAAACGTCATGACGTAACTGGGTGATTATAAAGGTGCTCTATAGGTGTCTCCGAAGGTACTTGTTGGGTTGGCGTATTTCGAGATTAGGATTTGTCACTCCGATTGTCGGAGAGGTATCTCTGGGCCCACTCGGTAATGCACATCACTATAAGCCTTGCAAGCATTGTAACTAATGAGTTATTTACGGGATGATGTATTACAGAACGAGTAAAGAGACTTGCCAGTAACGAGATTGAACTAGGTATTGAGATACCGACGATCGAATCTCGGGCAAGTAACATACCGATGACAAAGGGAACAACGTATGTTGTTATGCGGTTTGACCGATAAAGATCTTCGTAGAATATGTGGGAGCCAATATGAGCATCCAGGTTCCGCTATTGGTTATTGGCCGGAGACGTGTCTCGGTCATGTCTACATAGTTCTCGAACCCGTAGGGTCCGCACGCTTAAAGTTTCGGCGACGATTGTATTATGAGTTTATGTGATTTGATGTACCGAAGGTAGTTCGGAGTCCCGGATCGGGGACATGACGAGGAGTCTCGAAATGGTCGAGACGTAAAGATCGATATATTGGACGACTATATTCGGACATCGGAAAGGTTTCGAGTGATTCGGGTATTTTCGGAGTACCGGGGATACGGGAATTCACCGGGAGAAGTATTGGGCCTTATTGGGACATACGGGAATAGAGGAGAGAGGCCAAAAGGAAGGAGGCGCCCCCCAGGTCCGAATTGGACAAGGGGTGCAGCCCCCTTTTCCTTCTCCCTCTCCCCCTCTTTCCTTCTCTCCTACTCCGGAAAGGAAAGGGGAATCCTACTAGGACTTGGGAGTCCTAGTAGGACTCCCCACACTTGGCGCGCCCCCTCTAGGGCCGGCCTCTCCCTCCCTCCTTTATATACAGGGGCAGGGGGCACCTCTAGACACAATAATTGATCTCTTAGCCGTGTGCGGTGCCCCCTCCACCATATTCCACCTCGATCATATCGTAGCGGTGCTTAGGCGAAGCCCTGCATCGGTAGCATCATCATCACCGTCACCACGCCGTCGTGCTGACGGAACTCTCCCGTGAAGCTCTGCTGGATCGGAGTTCGCGGGACGTCATCGAGCTGAACGTGTGCTCAACTCGGAGGTGCCGTACGTTCGGTGATTGGATCAGTCGGATCGTGAAGACGTACGACTACATCAACCGCGTTATGCTAACGCTTCCGCTTTCGGTCTACGAGGGTACGTGGACACACTCTCCCCTCTCGTTGCTATGCATCACCATGATCTTGCGTGTGCGTAGGATATTTTTGAAATTACTACGTTCCCCAACAGTGGTATCAGAGCCAGGTTATGGCCTCAGAACACTGGAGACCGAAACTAGCAAAAAACCCGTGCGTTGCAACGGAGACATAAATATTTTGTAGTTCAATACCAATTATATGTGACATTTTTGTTAACCTGCAGAACGTCGGAAATTATAGAATAATGACGCCTACAAATAACAATGCACCAGGAGAAACAAAATCACCTTTTTAAGTAAAAAACTTGAGCCAACATTCAAGTAATTTAGGTGCTGAGCTTTGTGCATAGTACTCCCTCCGGAAAAAATAAATATAAAAATGCTTAGGTTTTTAAAAGTAGTGATCTAAACGCTCTTATATTTTTTATAGAGGGAGTACTATGCTACATTACACGGTCGTGATGATACAAGCAGGAGAAAATTGAGTATTATGAAGTGAATCTACCAAACAGTCCTGACTACTAACGATCAATCTAGATATTTATGTGACCTTCTAAATCAAGGCCCTTAAGTTTCTTTTAATGCTGGCCTTACTTCATGTAAAGGGATATCAGATTGTTGATTGACGCCAAGCTCGTCCATCTTGTGATAAAGGTGTGTTGCTTTCTCTTCTTTTTTAGATGAGCAATAACAGTTCAGAAGTGCACCATAGGTTCGATGGTTTTTGGCCATCAAATTATTTTTCAGCTACCTCAGTGACATGTATCTTTGTAAATGAGGTCCAAACATTTTCCACAGTCAGTGTACGACATGTTCATACCCTTGTATCAAGCAAGAGCGTCCGAGAGGACTAAGTTAGCTACAAACAAACTTCATTGTACTACATGAAGAATAAAGCATGAGAGACTGGATATCTCTGTTGTCAGTTTGGTTCACACCTCCGGCCATGTTGGTCAACTGAAATACACTCCAGCCTTAGCTTGCTACTCAATTGAGATTATGAGCACTGTACTGAGCCTAAGATAAAGAAGGAACCTTGAACAGAGTTTGCTTTCAAGACATCGGGATAACAAAAAGCTCAATCCACTTAGTATAGCCGAGTAACACTCAAGGTTATGTCAGCTACAGTATTAGCAAACTAAAGTCTGAATCATCAATGCCAGTTGAAGATCACATTTGTTCGCATTCCAAAGTCAGAGTGCATCAAATCAGTATAAAAAGAATCCAATGCATCCTTGCAAATCTCTAGTGCATAATCACAAGTGAAAAAGGACAAACTATTTAGTAACACAAGGGTGGTGCAAACTCAAGTCTGAATCATTATCAATGGCAATTGAATCAAACTCATCTCTACTTCTGATCCTCTGCTGCCGCCCCTGACCTGCTGATTCTGCTCTCTGTTGCTGCCCTCGGCTGCTGTGCCTCTCCTTCTCCAATGAACTGTTGCTCCTAATCTTCTCTGAACCCAAACTGTTGCTGCTTCACTTCCTCTCTAAACCTCATAACAAAATTTAGAAAGCTTAGAGTGCACCATAGCAAAAATGCAGGTCTCGACATAGGGTAATAAAATTCTGATCTTGGGATCTTTAGATGAAGTACCTGCAATCAATTCCATGCGTGCAACACTCCAACTACTAAAAGAGTCAGGTTCGAAGCTAGAGCCTCTTGGTAAGAGCTGAGGGATTCTACACCAACCAAACAACAAAGCATAAGAAGACCATGATGTATCAAGTCCTAGAAAATTGAGTATTAGTTGCATTTTTACTCAAAAACATTTTCAACTACTATTAGATGCTCCAATCTATATGCGCATGTCTAAAAATTCTAGGCTGCAAAACCAAAGAAAACGGGAAAGATCATGACACAATTGTTCCATTGCATGAGAAGGGAAGATGATCTTTACAACATTCTATATATCTTATATCTTAGTGAGACCCACGGACTCAGTGCAAAAAACTCTTCTAATGGATATATTTGTATTATTGCTACTAATGTCGGTCCTTTCAGTCTCGAATTACTGCTCCAGTTTAGACAGGAAGCCCCAATGTTCAGTATAGATGACAGTTTATATGTGTTTTTAAAAGCAAGAGCACCACCTCATGCTATGGAAACCTAAAGAGCAGACAACAAAAATGCCCATTTACATAATCTAACAAACTTTAAGCTAGTAGTCCTGTGACCACAAGTTTATTACTATGGACATTTGCATTTTTCTACTGCAGTATAATCATATAATGGGCAAGTACAAGTTCCAGTATATAGGATAGCATACGTACACATAAATGTAGACCAAATTTCATCGGCTAGAATTGTGAACCGAATCAATTAGAAGAATACAAACGGACCATATCCCCACAGAATAAGAGATGGCCAACTGCTCATCATACAATATGATGATCAGAAGTGTGGAACAATTCACACAACAATATAGACGGCAACCATCACAGCCAGCTCGTAGTACATGTTATATGTAGAAGGAATCTGAAGTGCTCTGTCTTAGCAAATGTCCAGTAGAAGATGTTGTCTTTCCCACACAGGAAAAGTCAGTGGTATCAACTAACTGAAAGCTTATCATCAGAAACAGATAGATAATATCCTGAGACAACTTTACAGTAGCATATATCTGATCCTTGGATCTAAGTATACCTATGAATCGAAAAAGCAGAGACCGACAGAAAAATTACTAAAGGGTAACATATGCAACCACCTCTCACATTCATTCTCAAACTCTCCATTAGCACCTGCCCCTGGACCTGAACTAACCCCAAATCAGCACAAGGAAAAATCAAGTTGGGTGTGAGTCCAGACCAGTGATGATCGGTGCCGTTCCAGCAAGATAGAGAGGGATACCAGAGGGAGGGAAAGAGAGAGAGGAGAGTGGCTGCACATTGGCGGCGTACTGGAAGACCTCGTCGGCGGTCAAGTGAGTAGAGGATTACCTCTTGACGCATCGGATCAGCTTGGAGTTGACGACAATGATGCGCTCCCTGCTGAGGATCGTTTAGGAGACACCAAGAGTGTGACGAAGAGGCTGAGGACACAGGTGGGCAGCTCGCAGCTGTACATCATGGTGGCGTTGTCGACCTCGAGCGTCTGCACGGAGGCTGTGGAGACCTTCACGCGGATACAGCTGCGCTCGACGCCCCCACGCGGATCCGCCGCCGCTGCACTTCTTGAGGTTAGGAACATCGAGGATGCCCTGAGCTGCAGATCCACCAATCGAGTAGGACCATTTTATCTTGAGATAAAATCGAGCAGGATCAGGGAGGGGCCAGGAGCAGGATCGAGGTGTTGGGATGGATGTTACGCTCCATCTGTGGATCGGGATCGAATTTGGGGGAAATCGAATCTAGGGTTCGTGACGAGGAAGTATATTCGGAATATATGCTTGTATTAGCTATAAAGTATGATAGAATTCTTCATAGAGAAAAAATGGCTAGCTATTACAGCGAGAGGCGCTGGCTTATATAGCCCAGCTAACAACAGGAAGAAAAGCAACAGTAACGGCAACGGAAATGCTACAGGCTGGAAAGTAACGGTCTAGGCGAGCGTAGCGAGCCGTCGGATCTCCTTGATGGTTATCATCCCAGCCGTATGTTAACTGAAGCATGAAACTGGCCTGACAATACTCCCTCCTGAAAGCGAACTTGTCCCCAAGGAGCTTCATCGATTGAACCACCCATCCACCGTTTTCTTGAAGAAGGCGGGAAATGTTTTCTTGATGAAGTTTGCATCCTCCCATGAGGCATCATCAGGAGGTAGGTTTTCCCATTGGATGAGCCACTGCACCACAGGAAGGTTGTTGCGAGGAATCTGCCTGGTCTCCAACACGCAGCTCGGTTCAGTCTTGATACGGCCATCAGGACTGACAAGGGGAAGATCAGCACATGGGACTGCAGTTGGCCCGAGATGCTTCTTCAACTAACTGACGTGGAAGACCGGATGAATGCTTGTGCTGTCTGGAAGTAGGAGCTTGTAAGCGATGTTGCCCACACGAGCCATCACATGAAATGGTCCATAAAACTTGCTTTGGAGCTTGATATGGGAGCATATACCGAAGGCATTCAGCCTATAAGGCTGCATTTTTAGATAGACCATATCTCCTTCAGATAGAGTGCGCTCGCTGCGCTTTTGGTCAGCGTATTTCTTCATGCGAGCTTAGCACCAGCTAGATTGGCTTTGAGGTACTGCCACATTGCAGATCGGTCAGTTACAAAGTTTGCCGCTTCACTGGTCGAGCTGGTCTTCAGCAGAGGAATTTGCAAGTCTGGAGGAGGATGACCATACAGAGCTTGAAACTGGGTTTTCTTCAGAGAGGAGTGAAATGATGTGTTATACCAGTATTCTGCCATGGACAAATGCAATGCCCATTTCTTGGGTTCAGTGGAGGTCATGCACCTTAAATAATTCTCAATGCATTGATTCACTCGTTCTGTCTGTCCGTCTGATTGAGGATGGTAGGCAGAGCTATATCGAAGCTCAATTCCCATTGAAGTGAAGATATCTTGCCACAACTTGTTGGTAAATATTTTATCCCTGTCAGAAACAATGGCCAGTGGAGGACCGTGTAACTTCAACACATTATCTATGAATGCCCTTGCCACTGTTTGAACATTGAAAGGATGAGCTAGTGGAATGAAATGAGCAAATTTGGATAGTCTGTCCACTACAACAAAGATAACATCATATCCTTGTGATTTTGGAAGCGCTTCAACAAAATCCATGCTTATGTGTGTCCAAACCATGTCAGGAATGTGGAGTGGGTCCAAGAACCCAGGTTATGGACAGGTATCCCCCTTGTTTTCTGACAGACAGGGCAGAATAGCACAAATTTGTCCATATCCTTTTTCATGCTTGGCCAATAAAAGACTTGTTTCAGTCTCTGGTAGGAAGCTTTCATACCTGAGTGCCCTCCCACAGCAGAGGAGTGCAATGCATGCATTAATCTTGTTCTGAGAGCAGTGTCATTTCCAACATAAATCTTCCCATTATGCCTGATGATGCCATCCTGTAGGGAATTTTTGTGAACAGTATGAGTGGGAGTCAGTAGGAGTTTTTCCAGCAGTTTTAGACAGTGAGCATCCTCTTTATATGATTGTTCCACTTCAGAGATCCATTGAGGAGTTGCTAGAGAGAGAGCCATGCAAGAGTGTTTCCTGGATAAGGCATCTGCCACCTTATTCTCTTTGCCCTTCTTATATTCTAACTGAAAGTTGAATTCTAGGAGTTTTAACATAAGTTTGTGTTGTATGCTGGTGGATATTTTCTGATCTGTCATGAACTGCAAGCTCTTGTGATCAGTCCTGATAATGAGGTCATTTCCAAGAAAATAATGCCTCCATCTCTTCAGAGCCTCGATAATTGCCAGGGCTTCTTTTTCATAGGTGGATAAAGCTGCATTTCTGGGGCAAAGAGCTGAGCTGTAGTAAGCAATAGGCCTGCCCTGTTGCATCATAACTGCTCCTAGTCCAGTGCTAGACAGTCTCAAGAACAAAAGGTTCAGAGAAATCAGGCAGTGCTAGGACTGGGGCAGAAATAAGGGCCTCTTTTAATTGCTGAAAGGCAGTGGACTGGGAAGATGTCCAACAGAAACTGTCTTTTTTGAGGAGATCATGGAGGGGCCTAGCGATTGCTCCAAAATTCCTAACAAACCTCCTGTAATAACCACATAAACCCAGGAAACCTCTGAGTTGAGTGGGAGTTGTGGGCACCTGCCAATCAGCTATAGCAGATATTTTTCCTTGATCAGTAGAGACTCCAGAACCAGAGATAGTGTGGCCCAAGTAAGATACTTGAGGGACAGCAAAGACACACTTAGACAGGTTGGCTGAGAGCTGGTGTTGCTGTAATAATTCTAGTACTATTTTCAGGTGCTCCTTGTGCTCTTCTAAGGACTTGCTGAATATTAAAATGTCATCAAAGAATACTAGGATGAACTTTCTCAGATAAGGCCCAAATATTTTGTTCATCAGTGCTTGAAAAGTGCCTGGAGCATTAGTGAGGCCAAATGGCATAACTAGGAACTCATAGTGACCAAAATAAGTCATGAATGTTGTCTTGTGTATGTCATTTTCATTCATCCTGATCTGGTGATATCCAGACCGCAGGTCTAACTTGGTAAAGATTTTTGCTCCATGTAATTCATCTAGCAGATCCTCAATCACAGGTATAGGGAACTTGTTTTTGATTGTGGCTGCATTGAGTTTCCTATAATCAATGCAAAGTCTCCATGATCCATCTTTTTTCATAACTAGGATAGCAGGAGAGGAGTAAGGGCTTTGGCTTTCCCTAATGATCTTTGACCGAAGTAACTGGTGAACTTGTTTCTCCATTTCATTCCTCTGCATGTGTGGCACTCTGTAAGGTCTTGAATTTGGTGGAGTAGAGTTGGGCTTGAGGGGAATTTCATGATCCAAGTCTCTTACAGGTGGTAAACCAGTGGGTTCTTGAAACACTTCTGGACAGGATGTCAGAATTTCCTGAATTTCAGGTGGTGTAGCATGCTTCTTGCTGGGCTGCAGTGTGATATCTTCTGCTAGTTGAATTGCAAAAGCAGGAGCACCACTAAGCAGCATTCTATTAAGTTCTAATGCATCAATCTCATCAATAGCCTAGAGAGTGTCACAAGCTGGAATTGTGACAGGAATTTGACCCTGATGTTGCACAGTAAGTTGCCTAGGGTCATAAGAGAAGGAGACAGGACTGTGCTGGGCCATCCAGTCAGATCCTAGCACTACATCATGCCCAGGTAAGTCAAGAATTCTGAATTGTTGCTGAAATTCAGTGTTACCAGTAGTGAAGGTTGTGGTTGGTATATACGATCCAGACCACAGGTTTCCTCCTCCTGCTACAGTAACTGCTCTAGTCGAGTCCTTCAAGATTGTGCAGGATGTCTGAAGAGCAAAGTGTAAATTCATGAATGTGGAGTTTCTTCCTGAATCAATCAGTGCCCTGGCCATTTTGCCCCCTACAGAAATCATTATGGACATGGTATTGACAGTATCAGACTGCATTGCTTGTAAGCAGATTCTCATGCATTGTTCTTCTCCTTGTGGCTGTTCTTCCTGATCCATTTCTTCTAATTCCTCCTGTTCTGTAGGATTTTCCTGTGGCTGTTCTCCAGTAAGAACATTTAACACTGGTTGTTGCTTACACTTGTGGCCATGTACCCAGTGATCTCCACATCTCCAGCATTTTCCTGGTTCTCTAGCTCTCTGGGTCACTGCTGGTGCTTTGAATTCGGAAGGTTTCTCACTAGGAGTTACTGCTTGTTTGGGAAAGCCAGTGGTTGGTTTTGAATAAGAAGAAAACTGTTGGAATTGTTTCTTTTGAGGGGCTCCTTTTTCTATGTCAATGGCCAACCAATAAGCATTAGTAAGTGTGGCAGGTCTGAGAGGTCTGATCTGGTATTTGAGCTGTGATCTCAACCCATTGACAAAGCATTTAACAAACCAGCTTTCAGAGATATATGGATTTTCTTGCTGGACATCTACCATCAGTTCTTCAAATTGTTTTGTATATTCAGCAACCGTAGAGGAATTCTGTTGCAGAGAATTAAATTTGTCAGTAAGATCATAAGAGCTTGATGCAAAAAACCGGTGAAGTAGCTCAGTGCAGAATTGTTCCCAGCTGGGTTTTTTCTTTAGTAGGCCAGATCGTCTTAACCAGATATCAGCCTTGCCAATGATGTACATTTGAGCCATGTTCACCTTGTATTCAGCTGGTGTGCCTGCCATTTGAAAGAACTTCTCACTTTGGCGAATCCAGCCCCCAGGGTTATTGCCATCGAAATTGCGAAATTCCAAACGAGGCCCTTTTGTGATGGACTTGAGGAACTGTGTGCGCATTTCCTGTTCATATTGCTTATAGTAATCCTCCCAAGATGTACGCACAACAGGAGGCTGAAAATTGTGAAAGGCAGGGGTGTGAGCAGTTCGGTAGGCCGCAGATGGAGTTGCATTACCAGAGTGCGCCTCACGACGAACTATTTCTGCATAACCAGGAGGAGGGGCTCCATTTGGTACTCTGAGGGGTGCCAAATTGGGTGGGATTGCAGCGACAATTGTTTGGTTTTCTCCTGCTTTGTTGCTAAGCGTTTGCGGAGTTCTTCAGTCAAGGGCCTAGGTGGTTCTTGGTCTGTAAGATCTGGTGCAGCCGTGGATACCTCCGCTGTGGGAACGTGTTGAGTAGCTACTGGCTGCACAGGTGAAGGTGCTCTGTTTGTGGAAAAGCTCTTGAGCACATCCGCCATGGTGGACAGCTGAGAGTTGAGATTTGTAACTGCATCTTGGATGCCCGTCAGGACCTTGGTCATCACGTCCTGCTTGAGGTTGATTGCGTGGACATCCTTCGCAAATCATCCAGCTCTCCGCGCATGTCTGCCGTTTCTTCACGGGTCTGCAAGAACTCGCCCTTGAGTGCCATCAATTCGGCGATGTCATTGTCGTCCATGCTTGGCTTCGAATGCCCCATCGAGATCACTAGAGTCTGAGAGGAATTTTACAGCCAGATGAACTGGAAACCCGGTCAGATCTGAGTCTCCTACCGCCGCCGACGAGATCCGCCTCCCTACAACACCAGTTGGTGGGAACCTGGAATTTTACCACGGAAACGTTGTGTTCCCGCAACCAGTTCCTGGCCCCGAGTTGTCGCCGAACAGGTCTACCGCCGCCAGCGCCACCACACCGCCTCCAAACTCCAACCCCGACACCACCCCCGTCCACCGCCGCCAGAGGAAAGGGAGGGAAGGGAGGGAGAAAAATTTCCGCACTGCTCCGCGCGCCACCGAGGATCAGACTGGCTCATGATACCAATTGTTACGCCCCATCTGTGGATCGGGATCGAATTTGGGGGAAATCGAATCTAGGGTTCGTGACGAGGAAGTATATTCGGAATGTATGCTTGTATTAGCTATAAAGTATGATAGAATTCTTCATAGAGAAAAAATGGCTAGCTATTACAGAGAGAGGCGCTGGCTTATATAGCCCAGCTGACAACAGGAAGAAAAGCAACAGTAACGGCAACGGAAATGCTACAGGCTGGAAAGTAACGGTCTAGGCGAGCGTAGCGAGCCGTCGGATCTCCTTGATGGTTATCATCCCAGCCGTACGTTAACTGAAGCATGAAACTGGCCTGACAATGGAGATGCACCTACAGGGGGGCCGGGGACGCCGAAAGTGGAGGAGAGGCCGAGAGGGCCGCAAGCGGAGGGCGTCGCCGCGGAGCTTCTCCTGTCACCTCCTGTCACCGCTCGCCTCCGCTCATCGGAGCCCCAAGCACCGCCGCCGTGGAGTGTCCCCCTCCCCGGCGACGCTTGATCCGGTGACCCTGGAGCTCTCCTCGCCGCTGGCCTCGCGGCACTGGTCGCCGTCGTGGCTGTCTTCCTCCTCCCTGGCCCCGCCTCCCGCCTCCCACGTACCCACGCTCCTCCCACTCTCTCCCCCCTCGCATCAGCATCTGTCGCCCCCTTCGCCTTATCCATCCTTGTGCGGCGCGGGTGGGAAATAAGACGGCGTGGACGAATCGTTTTTCACTTATCCATGGACTGCAGGTCAAATAGTAAAAAGCACAGGGACCTTTATGCAAAAAAGCCACAACGGTGAACCCGACAGATTCAATCCGTGCTTTATTATTAGGGAGAGATAATGGGGTCACAACGGCCATGGACGGTGTTTGAATGGCTAGACCTTTTATCTGCAGTGATCATAAAAGAATTGGAATTATTCAGGGTTCGTTTGGACATTTTTATGCATTAAGTGAGTTTTCAATGCATTTATGTGCATAATTCAAATTTGAACTACATGCACATGCTCCCGTGCATATAAATTCGTTGGAAAATCTAATTTGTGTCCTTGGGTGCATGCTTAGGTCCCATGCAAGAAATGTGAATGAATTTCAAACACCGAGGCACCGTTGATTGCCGGCAAAACATTGAGATGTCTGGTTTTTAAATTCTATTAAATCCAAAACTCGTCTGAAATTCATGAAACTTGGCATGCTATCATGGAGTGGCATCAACATGTCTTGGTACAAATTTTGTCCCATTTGGGGCAGGTTTGGGTATATGCTTCTCACAAACTGGAGCTTCTCACAACAAGCATGATGGTTTTCGGTAGGGAATGTCCCACCTTTAGGGAAGAAAAGATATCCATTGCCTCTTATTGCTTTCAAAAAAATTTCTCGTGTCAACATAGAACAATAGGAGTGTTGTGTGAATTTTAGTGATTTTTCGGGGTTCGTTTGGACATTTTTATGCATTAACTGAGTTTTCAATGCATTTATGTGCATAAATCAAATTTGAACTACATGTGCATGCTCTAGTGCATATAAATTGGTTGAAAATCAAATATGTGTCCTTGGGTTCATGCTTAGGTCCCTAGCAAGAAATGGGAATGAATTTCAAACACCAGGGCACCGTTGATTGCCGACAAAACATTGAGATGCCCGGGTTTTAAATTCTATTAAATACAAAACTCGTCTGAAATTCATGAAACTTGGGATGCTATCATGGAACGGCATCAACATGCCGTGGTACAATTTTTGTCCCATTTAGGGCAGGTTTGGGTATATGCTTCTCACAAACCGGAGCTTTTCTCACAACAAGCATGATGGTTTTCGGTAGGGAAAGTCCCACCTTTGGGGACGGAATGATATCCATTGCCTCTTATTGCTTTCAAATTTTTTTCTCGTGTCAACATAGAACAACATGAGTGTTGTGTGAATTTTTGTGATTTTTCGGGGTTCGTTTGGACATTTTTATGCATTAACTGAGTTTTCAATGCATTTATGTGCATAATTCAAATTTGAACTACATGCGCATGCTCTACTGCATATAAATTGGTTGAAAAATCAAATCTGTGTCCTTGGGTGCATGCTTAGGTCCCAAGCAAGAAATGGGAATGAATTTCAAACACCAGGGCACCGTTGATTGCCGGCAAAACATTGAGATGCCTGGTTTTTAAATTCTAGTAAATCCAAAACTCGTCTGAAATTCATGAAACTTGGCATGCTATCATGGAGCGGCATCAACATGCCGTGGTACAATTTTTGTCCCATTTGGGGAAGGTTTGGGTATATGCTTCTCACAACAAGCATGATGGTTTTCGGCAGGGAACGTCCCACCTTTGGGGACAAAACGATATACATTGCCTCTTATTGCCTTCAAATTTTTTTCTCGTGTCAACATAGAACAACAGGAGTGTTGTGTGAATTTTTGTGATTTTTCGGGGTTCGTTTGGACATTTTTATGCATTAACTGAGTTTTCAATGCATTTATGTGCATAATTCAAATTTTAACTACATGCGCATGCTCCAGTGCATATAAATTGGTTGAAAAATAAAATCTGTGTCCTTGGGTGCATGCTTAGGTCCCATGCAAGAAATGGGAATGAATTTCAAACACCAGGGCACCGTTGATTGCCGACAAAACATTGAGATGCCTGGTTTTTAAATTCTAGTAAATCCAAAACTCGTCTGTAATTCATGAAACTTGGCATGCTATCATGGAAGGGCACCCGCATGCCGTGGTACAAATTTTGTCCAATTTGGGGAAGGTTTGGGTATATGCTTCTCACAAACCGAAGCTTCTCACAACAAGTATGATGGTTTTCGGTAGGGAACGTCCCACCTTTGGGGACGAAACGATATCCATTGCCTCTTATTGATTTCAAAAAAAAAATCTCATGTCAACATAGAACAACAGGACTGTTGTGTCATTTTTTGTGATTTTTCAGGGTTTGTTTGGACATTTTTATGAATTAACTAAGTTTTCAATGCATTTATGTGCATAATTCAAATTTGAACTACATGCGCATGCTCCAGTTCGTATAAATTGGTTGAAAAATCAAATATATGTCCTTATGTGCATGCTTAGGTCCCATGCAAGAAATGGGAATGAATTTCAAACACCAGGGCACTGTTGATTGCCGGCAAAACATTGAGATGCCTGGTTTTTGAATTCTAGTAAATCCAAAACTCGTCCGGTGCGCAGGTTCACCGGGAAGCGTGCGAGATGTTCAACGCGGGATTTGTGCATCGCTTCAACGCAAACGGTTCAGTGAAGCAGTAAAGCGGCAGAAAATAAACCAAAAACTATATGTGCTGCCACACGCCCCGTGTGTCGTGCGAGCAGGCATGAGTTTGACGGGACACATGCGAGCAGTCCGTCGCGCAGGCTTACGGAGAGGCGTGCGTGCAGGTGTGTGTATTGACGGGGAGGCGTGCGAGTAGTTGTGTGAAATGATGGTAGGATGGCAGACGTCCGCCGCGTAGGCTCACCGGGAGGCAAGACAACTTTTGACCGCAGCCTGCCTCGCTCCCACTAGTACATACTAATTGCGCGCCCGAGCCGCTGGCCATAATAGGCGGCCGCACCCCCGGTCCACAGTGGTCACCGTCGTCTGGACTTCGGAGTGTATGATGATGCCGCCGAAGCGCACCATCGGAGGGAGTGGCGACGCGGGGATGGTAAAGCACCCGCACAACGCGTCAAGCTGGCCACCGAGGTTTCCGTCGCCGCCGACGAGGTCTCATGCAGGCAGCAGCACGACCTTGAATTCGTCGGCGCCGTCGTGCCCCCCTAGCTAGAGCCGAAGGTCAACAGCAACTCCAGCAACAACTGCGACTCCGACGGAAAACCGGTTAGTCACCTACATATATATGTCTGTGCCTTTTTTCTTCCGGATCTTGGGAATTGATTTCAAATGTCCTACATGTTATGCCATTTTTTCTTTCAGATTGGTATGAACAAATGAGGCTCCGACCAGCGTCGCCGCCGGATGTAGATCTTGGACCCGGCTGTGCAGCCAGAAACGCCCCCTGGACCTGAGGAACCAATAGAATCTCTGGCGGACCGCATCAGCGATCGCCCGGATGGAATCCTTGGGGAGATCATCTCCCTTCTCCCCACCAAGGATGGCTGCCACACACAAGTCCTCGCATCTCGGTGGCGCACTCTGTGGTGCACCACGCCTCTTAATCTCGACTGTCGTCAGCTATCTGTCGATGATGATTCTGAACTCCCCGAAGCCATCATCTCCTCCCACGGGGGCTCCGTTCAACGCATCTGCATCCCGGCATGCTACCTACTAGACATACCTGCACAGTGGCCACCTGGCTGACATCCCGTCAATTCGATAAACTCCAGCAGCTTGAGTTCTACCATGACTATATATGTATGTAACATACCATGAACCGATGTATCTGTGCCCTCACCACCGATGTCCATCACATGGTTTTCCTCCTCTCTCCACACCGCCACCTTTGCCCGGTGCCATCTAGCAGACAATCTAGTAAAAATGCTTCGACTCCCACTTCTAAAAGACTTGCGCTTGTGGTGGTTGATCTGTCGGAGGCCGCACTGCACAGCATCATCCACTCCAGCTGCCCTGCCCTGGAGTGCTTGTTGCTTGTTTTTGCAATGGAAATTCATATTCGTTGTCTCAAAATAAAGTCGCCCCACCTTGTAAGCATGGGAATTTGTTTTTTTGGACATGATCTCATCATCGAAGATGCCCCTTCACTTCAAAGGTTGCTCCTTGATTCTGGTATAGTACCTTCGCAAATAACTATAGTCTCTGCGGCTAAACTGGAGACCTTGGGTGCAATTCATGATCCTTTTAGATGGTTCAAAATGGTGTTTGGCTCCACACTTGAGATACTGTATATTATTCATGTAAACTTTTGTAATCTTCCTTTTTCATTTGTGCGCATAAGTTAAGTATCATCTTGGAGTACACTTTTGGTACTAATATTATGTTCTATGCTCAATGAAGAGCTTGTCCATCCTATCAGTGGTGGTGGATTCTGTCAAGACCTTACATATCAGTATGTGGTGTTTTGATCTGAACACGATTATTGGCTTGCTGCAATGCTTTCCATGTCTGGAGAATTTGTATATAAAGGTGATGATCTCACGCACATTGAAAGCCCATATAATGTACTATAATTAATCGTTGAGCTATCACTCTTTCAACATAATCTTTTTAGACATTAACTATTTTCAATCGTCATCTCTATTTAGGCACTAACACATGGAGAAAAAGGTATAACCAATCAATGGTTCAAGAAGCACCGGGATTTTCTCAGATCTCATGACATTCGTTTGAAGACAGTAACACTGGAAGGATATGCATCCAACAATGCAAACACTAGCTTTGTCACATTCTTCATGTTGAATGCGAGGGAACTATTGTCCGTGAGGAATAAGTTTTTCGACAAGAAATTTCTTGCGGCTGCAAGTGTTGAACAACATAAAAAGAAGTTTCAGGTGGACCTAAGGGCTTCTGATCGTGCTCGGCTTCTATTTACAATAGCTTGTCATCATGTACCAGTAGAATTTCTGGCCGAGGATCTTGATTTTATGGATCTGACCGATCCATTTGATTGTGACTGCCCAAAACTTTGGTTGAGTTAGATGTCATTGTCCTATTCAATCCGGATTTTTTCTAAACCTGATGAGCAATTAATCCTCGTGCTTTTGTACTGTTTGTAAGCTGGAGTTAGATATTTTTTCTCTTTTCAACTCGGTTTTGACCCATATTTCTTTCATACTGGGCCAATGGCTTGCCATTTCTTTCATTAAGACATAAATATTATAAGCATTCACAACATAGGGAAAGAACATCACTGTTACTATTAGTCCAATTTGTGACAAGTTTTGGTACAAACTTCTTACAAACCGGAGCTTCTCTCAAAAAGGCTCATGGTTCCGAGAGGGACCTTGTCACCTATGTGTGTGAAACGATATACGCTATCTCTTCCCGCCTTGATTTAGTTTACATAGGCAACATGCAACTATATATAGTAGTGTCGTCCTAAAAATATGAAATTATTCACGGTTCGTTTTGCCTTCTTATACATTATTTGAATTTCCTAGGCATTTTGGAACATACTTTCGTGTGTGCAAAGGTCATGTGTGTACTAGCCACATATGTAATTCGATGTTCAATCTGTTTATGGAATCAAGTCCTTATAAGGTATAAGTACATATGATGTTGTTCTGTGTGCAATGACATCGCACACGGACCCTCCTGGGGAACCCGTCAGTGATGATTTAATCTATCGCTAACAATTGTATACCACCAAGCGTTTGCCCACAACACACACGGCTTATTAGCAGCAATCGTCTGTGTTATTTTGGATCTTCGCACACATTTCTGATTACAGACCTATTTGCCGCGTATCACACACATCTTGTTATATTGAACCGTTTCTGTTCTCTTGGATCAAAGCAAATAGTTCATCCGAGTGAACCGCATGCTGTATATCGCACACACCTTCATCTGGCTGACCGTTTCTTTTGTGTTGCCTAATCACAAACAGTTCACCCGAGTGAACCGTATGCTGTATATCGCACACACCTTCATCTAGTGCCCGTTTCTTTTGTTCCTCATAATCACAAATAGTTCATTGAACTGAACCGTATTCGCACACGCAACTAAAATCTGAACCGTGTTTAATGCATCCTCCATCGCAAACGTTTTGCACCTTTTTGACGGGGTTTTTACATCCCCGTTTGCGATTAGTGCATCGCACACAGTTTCGTGAAAGGGTCTCTGATCGTAGAGTCGCATTAGCAGCATCCTGCAGTAGTGTCTCTTTACTCGTTCCGTAATACATGATCCCCGTGACTAAACTCATTAGTCACATGCTTGCAACCTATTCACAATGTTGTATTACCGAGAGGGCCCAGAGATATCTCTCCGTCACACAGAGCGACAAATCCCAGTATCGATCCATGCAACCCAACAAATACTTTCCGAGGTACCTGTAGAGCACCTTTATGAGCACCCAGTTATGAAGTGACATTTTATAACCCACAAAGTATTCTTCCAATATTCGGGAGTGGCATGATCTCACGGTCTAAGGAACAGATACCTGACATGAAGAAAGTTGTAGCAAATAAACTAAGTGATACGATCTGATGCTAAGCTTACGGTTGGGCCTTTCCATCACATCATTCTCCTAATGATGTGCTCCTGTTATTAAATGACAACTCATGTCTGTCGGTGTACAAAAGTAGGGGTCCTTTTCTACACCCCTTTACTTGTGCGCAGGTAGTCGCAGCCACGCACCCGTAGCCGCGCTTGGCGGGACAGAAGAGGAAGCCAAGTCACAAGACTACTAGAGCCGTGCTCAAGACCAGAAGCACGAAGAGCAGAGCGGCGAGGTGAAACTCCCCCGGCAAGGCCCTTGCAGGGGCGTGATAACCCACAAGTATAGGGGATCACAACACTTTTCGAGGGTAGAGTATTCAACCCAAATTTATTGATTCGACACAAGGGGAGCCAAAGAATATTCTCAAGTATTAGCAGTTGAGTTGTCAATTCAACCACACCTGGATAACTTAGTATCTACAACAAAGTGTTTAGTAGCAAAGTAGTATGGAAGTAACGGTAACGGTGGCAAAAGTAACAATAATAGTTTTGTAGTGATTGTAACAGTGGCAACGGAAAAGTAAATAAGCGAAGAACAATATGTGAAAAGCTCGTAGGCATTGGATCGGTGATGGAGAATTATGCCGGATGCGATTATTCATGCAACAGTTATAACATAGGGTGACACAGAACTAGCTCCAATTCATCAATGTAATGTAGGCATGTATTCCAAATATAGTCATACGTGCTTATGGAAAAGAACTTGCATGACATCTTTTGTCCTACCCTCCCGTGGCAGCGGGGTCCTATTGGAAACTAAGGGATATTAAGGCCTCCTTTTAATAGAGTACCGGACCAAAGCATTAACACATAGTGAATACATGAACTCCTCAAACTACGGTCATCACTGGGAGTGGTCCCGATTATTGTCACTTCGGGGTTGCCGGATCATAACACATAGTAGGTGACTATAGACTTGCAAGATAGGATCAAGAACTCATATATATTCATGAAAACATAATAGGTTCAGATCTGAAATCATGGCACTCGGGCCCTAGTGACAAGCATTAAGCATAGCAAAGTCATAGCAACATCAATCTCATAACATAGTGGATACTAGTGATCAAACCCTAACAAAACTAACTCGATTACATGATAAATCTCATCCAACCCATCACCATCTAGAAAGCCTACGATGGAATTACTCACGCACGGCGGTGAGCATCATGAAATTGGTGATGTAGGATGGTTGATGATGACGATGGCGACGGATTCCCCTCTCCGGAGCCCCGAACGGACACCAGATCAGCCCTCCAAAGAGAGATTAGGGCTTGGCGGCGGCTCCGTATCGTAAAACACGATGAATCCTTCTCTTTGGTTTTTTTCTCCCCAAACACGAATATATAGAGTTGGAGTTGAGGTTGGTGGAGCTCCAGGGGGCCCACGAGGCAGGGGCGCGCCCAGGGGGTAGGCGCGCCCCCACCCTCGTGGACAGGGTGTGGGCCCCTGGCCTTGATTCTTTCGCTAGTATTTTTTATTAATTCCAAAAATAATCTCCGTTGATTTTCAGGTCATTCCGAGAACTTTTATTTCTGCACAAAAATAACACCATGGGAATTCTGCTGAAAACAGCGTCAACCCGGGTTAGTTCCATTCAAATCATGCAAGTTAGAGTCCAAAACAAGGGCAAAAGTGTTTGGAAAATTAGATACGACGGAGACGTATCAACTCCCCCAAGCTTAAACCTTTGCAATTCAGTTGATAAACTGAAAGTGATAAAGAAAAACTTTTACAAACTCTGTTTGCTCTTGTTGTTGTAAATATGTAGAGCCAGCATTCAAGTTTTCAGCAAAGATTATGACTAACCATATTCACAATAACATTTAGGTCTCATGTTTACTCATGTCAATGGCATAATCAACTAGCGAGCAATAATAATAAATCTCGGATGACAACACTTTCTCAAAACAATCATGATATGATATAACAAGATGGTATCTCGCTAGCCCTTTCTGAGACCGCAAAACATAAATGCAGAGCACCTTTGAAGATCAAGGACTGACTAAACACTGTAATTCATGGTAAAAGAGATCCAGTCATAGTCATACCCAATATAAATTAATAGTAATGGATGCAAATGACAGCGGTGCTCTCCAGCTGGTGCTTTTTAATAAGAGGGTGATGACTCAACATAAAAGTAAATAGATAGGCCCTTCGTAGAGGGAAGCAGGGATTTGTAGAGGTGCCAGAGCTCGATTTTTGAAATAGAGATAAATAATATTTTGGGTGGTATACTTTCATTGTCAACATAACAACCGAGAGATCTCGATATCTTCCATGCTACTCACATTATAGGTGGTTCCCAAACAGAATGGTAAAGTTTATACTCCCCCTCCACCAACAAGCATCAATCCATGGCTTGCTCGAAAAAACGAGTGCCTCCAACTAACAAGAGTCCCGGGGGAGTTTTGTTTGCAATTATTTTGATTTGATTTGCATAAAGCATGGGACTGGGCATCCCGGTGACCAGCCATTTTCTTGTGAGTGAGGAGCGGAGTCCACTCCTCTTGAGAATAACCCGCCTAGCATGGAAGATACAGACAACCCTAGTTGATACATGAGCTATTCGAGCATGCAAAACAGAATTTCATTTGAAGGTTTAGAGTTTGGCACATACAAATTTACTTGGAACGGCAGGTAGATACCACATATAGGAAGGTATAGTGGACTCATATGGAATAACTTTGGGGTTTATGGAAGTGGATGCACAAGCAGTATTCCCGGTTAGTACAAGTGAAGGCTAGAAAAAGAATGGGAAGCGACCAACTAGAGAGCGACAACAGTCATGAACATGCATTAAAATTAATAAACATTGAGTGCAAGCATGAGTAGGATATAATCCACCATGAACATAAATATTGTGAAGGCTATGTTGATTTTGTTTCAACTACATGTGTGAACATGTGCCAAGTCCAGTCACTTGAATCATTCAAAGGAGGATACCACCCCATCATACCACATCACAACCATTTTAATAGCATGTTGGCACGCAAGGTAAACCATTATAAACTCCTAGCTAATTAAGCATGGCATAAGAAACTATAATCTCTAATTGTCATTGCAAACATGTTTATTCATAATAGGCTAAATCAGGAACGATGAACTAATCATATTTACAAAAACAAGAGAGGTCGAGTTCATACCAGCTTCTCTCATCTCAATCAGTCCATCATATATCATCATAATTGCCTTTCCCTTGCACGACCGAATGATTTGAATAATAATAGTAGTGCACGTGCATTGGACTAAGCTGGAATCTGTAGGCATCTGACACACAGGAGAAGACAAGATAATATGGGCTCTTGGTTAAATCAACAATAATGCATATAAGAGCCACTTCAACATTTTCATTAAGGTCTTCTCCTCTCGACCCCCAAAGAAAATAAAAGAAATAAAACTACTTACACGGGAAAGCTCCCAACAAACAAAAGAAGAACAGGAAATCTTTTTGGGTTTTGTTTTAATTATTACTACTACAAGCAAGGAAAGTAAACTAGCTAAAAGCTACAACTAATTTTTTTTGTTTTTCTTAAGGTTTATCAAACACACAAGAAGAAAGTGAGAGAAAAAATAAACTAGCATGGATAATATAGTGAAAAAGTATGAGCATCGACAACTAGCATGAGTGTGTGAATATGAATGTAATGTCGGTGAGAAATACGTACTCCCCCAAGCTTAGGCTTTTGGCCTAAGTTGGTCTACTGCCATGGATCAAAGTTGTAGTTGGGGTCGTACTGAGAAGGAGCCTCGGGTTGCCACTGGTTGGCAATCTCCTCCGGATCCCACTGGTAAACAGACTGTCGTGAAGGAACAAATTGTGGTTCCGGCTCTGGCTCTGTAGCTGGTGTGGGGTTTCGGTAGGCGTGAATGGCCCCCAGCGGAACAAGGTACCTGTCTGCAGATAAGTCAAACAAGGAAGGAGCAGGCAAAGTGATAGTCTCAGGGTTGTTTTTATCAAATATCAGCTTGTACTTAAGCATGTTTTCCTTATTCTTAACGATAAAATCATGTGCTACCATACTCTTATAATCTAGAAAAATAGGAGGCATCAACTTTTATTCTTTCTCATAATTTCTAATAGGTATGTTAAAATGTGCAACAAGGCACGAGGCGAAGATACCTCCCAAGATGGGGCCCTTAGTACGGTTAAGATTTAACCGCTTTGCAACAATAGCGCCCATACTAAATGTGTCATCGCAAAACAAGGCATGGCACAAAATAAAAATAACAGGGGCACTAGGGTTGCCACAGTTTCCGTGACCAATCAAGCATCTACTAGCAAATATTGCGAAGTAACGTAGAACAGGAAAATGTATGCTAGTATGTGACGCCCCCGATTCGACTGTACACTAATCATGCACGCAAATGTGTACGATCAAGATCAGGGACTCACGGGAAGATATCACAACACAACTCTACAACATAAATAAGTCATACAAGCATCATAATACAAGCCAGGGGCCTCGAGGGCTCGAATACAAGTGCTCGATCATAGACGAGTCAGCGGAAGCAACAATATCTGAGTACAGACATAAGTTAAACAAGTTTGCCTTAAGAAGGCTAGCACAAGAGTAGCAACGATCGAAAAGGCAAGGCCTCCTGCCTGGGACCTCCTAACTACTCCTCGAAGCCGAACTCCATGTAGAATCATCCTCGGGATCTCTAGCTCCTGGACTCCAGCATCTGGTTGCGACAATCAGGTATAGAAAGGGGAAAAGAAGGAGAAAAGCAACCGTGAGTACTCATCCAAAGTACTCGCAAGCAAGGAGCTACACTACATATGCATGGGTATATGTGTAAAGGGCCATATCACTGGACTGAACTGCAGAATGCCAGAATAAGAGGGGGATAGCTAATCCTGTCGAAGACTACGCTTCTGGCCACCTCCATCTTGCAGCATGTAGAAGAGAGTAGATGGTAAGTTCACCAAGTAGCATCGCATAGCATAATCCTACCCGGCGATCCCCTCCTCGTCGCCCTGTTAGAGAGCGATCACCGGGTTATATCTGGCACTTGGAAGGGTGTGTTTTATTAAGTATCCAGTTCTAGTTGTCACAAGGTCAAGGTACAACTCCGGGTCATCCTTTTACCGAGGGACACGGCTATTCGAATAGATAAACTTCCCTGCAGGGGTGCACCACATAACCCAACACGCTCGATCCCATTTGGCCGGACACACTTTTCTGGGTCATGCCCGGCCTCGGAAGATCAACACGTCGCAGCCCCACCTAGGCACAACAGAGAGGTCAGCACGCCAGTCTAAATCCTATGGTGCAGGGGTCTGGGCCGATCGCCCATTGCACACCTGCACGTTGCGAACACGGCCGAAAGCAGACCTAGCCTAGTAGGCGTTCCAGTCCAATCCGGTGCGCGCCACTCAGTCGCTGACATCACGAAGGCTTCGGCTGATACCATGACATCGAGTGCCCATAACTGTTCCCGCGTAGTTGGTTAGTGCGTATAGACCAAATGGCCAGACTCAGATCAAATACCAAGATCTCGTTAAGCGTGTTAAGTGTCCGCGAATGCCGACGAGGGCCAGGCCCACCTCTCTCCTAGGTGGTCGCAACCTGCCCTGTCGCTCCGCCATAAAGTAACAGCTGGGGGCCGTCAGGAACCCAGGCCCACCTCTACCGGGATGGAGCCACCTGTCCTTTCAGCCCCCTCATACCCGACTTTAGTCACCACATGTGTCATGTATATAAAGTATATAGTATATACCCGTGATCACCTCCCGAAGTGATCACGGCCCAGTAGTATAGCATGGCAGACGGACAAGAGTGTAGGGCCACTGATGGAACACTAGCATCCTATACTAAGCAGTAGGATGGCATGTAAGGGTAACAACTGTAGCAACAATGACAGGCTATGCAACAGAATAGGATTAACCAAAATCGGTACCATGCTACACTACTCTAATGCAAGCAGTATAGAGAAGAATAGGCGATATCTGGTGATCAAGGGTGGGCTTGCCTGGTTGCTCTGGCAAGTAGGAGGGGTCGTCAACTCCGTAGTCGAACTGGGCAGCAGCAGCGTCGGTCTCGTAGTCTATCGGAGAGAAGGGGGAAGAAACAGTAAATACAATGCAAACATAAGCATGACGATGCGTGACATGACAATGAGCGGTGCTAGGTGTGCCCTAACGCGGCAGTAGGTGGTACCGGCGAAGGGGGGGAACATCCAGGAAAGTATTCCCGATGTTTCGCATTTTCGGACAGATGAAACGGAGGGGGAAAGTTGCGAGTTCGATATGTCAGGGATGTGTGGCGGACGAACGGGCTGCGTATCCGGATTCGTCTCGTCATTCTGAGCAACTTTCATGTAGAAAGTATTTTCATCCGAGATACGGATTATTTTATATAATTTTCTAAAGATTTAATTATTTTAGGATTTATTTAATCATTTTAAGTCAACATTATCCAGAATAGTAAAAGATGACGTCAGCATGACATCATGCTGACGTCAGCAGTCAACTGTGCAGTTGACTGGGTCAACTACGTGTGGGTCCCGCATGTCATACACTACTTAGTTTAATTAGGGTTTAGCTAATTAATTACTGTTTAATTAAATTAACTAATTAATTAGATTAATTTAAACAGGGTTAATTAACTTAATTAATTTAGTTAATTAATTAATTAAACTTATTTTTATTATTTGTTTTTATTTATAATAAATTTTTTATTCCTTTTTTCGTTCTGTGGGCTGGGCCCATATGTCATAGGCCCATAGGGGCCTATCGGGTTCGGGCGCTCGGGTGCGGGTGTCACCCGAGCGGGCGCTGGGCAGCGGGCGCCGTTGCAGGCGAGGCGCCCATCGGGGCGGACCCGAAGCAACAGGGCGGGCGCTCTCCGGCGGGCGGCGACAGGTGTGGCCAACCGGGCGGTGGCCGCGGCGGACAGGGCGCAGGAGGTCGCGGGCGAGCGCGGGGAGCGGCAGCAGCGGCGAGCGGGGGGAGGCGGACAGGGGCTGCGGCAGCGGGCGCGCTCAAGGTGACGAACGACGGCGGGAGAGAGCATGCGGGGGGAGGCGTGGCCCCAGGCGGTGCGGTGAGCGGCGGGGCCGGGCGCGGTCGGAAGCGAGGTAGCAGGAGGGGAAGGGCGCACAGCCCAGGCGCGACGCGGGGAAGGAGGCCGCGGCCCCCGGGGTGGCAGCGGGGCGCTGGGCGCGCGAACGCGCGCGCATCGTTGGGGGTAGTCAAGGAAATATGCCCTAGAGGCCATAATAAAGTTATTATTTATTTCCTTATATCATGATAAATGTTTATTATTCATGCTAGAATTGTATTAACCGGAAACATAATACATGTGTGAATACATAGACAAACAGAGTGTCACTAGTATGCCTCTACTTGACTAGCTCGTTAATCAAAGATGGTTATGTTTCCTAGCCATAGACACGAGTTGTCATTTGATTAACGGGATCACCTCATTAGGAGAATGACGTGATTGACTTGACCCATTCCGCTAGCTTAGCACTCGATCGTTTAGTATGTTGCTATTGCTTTCTTCATGACTTATACATGTTCCTATGACTATGAGATTATGCAACTCCCGTTTACCGGAGGAACACTTTGTGTGCTACCAAACGTCACAACGTAACTGGGTGATTATAAAGGTGCTCTACAGGTGTCTCCGAAGGTACTTGTTGGGTTGGCGTATTTCGAGATTAGGATTTGTCACTCCGATTGTCGGAGAGGTATCTCTGGGCCCACTCGGTAATGCACATCACTATAAGCCTTGCAAGCATTGTGATTAATGAGTTAGTTGCGGGATGATGTATTACGGAACGAGTAAAGAGACTTGCCGGTAACGAGATTGAACTAGGTATCGAGATACCGACGATCGAATCTCGGGCAAGTAACATACCGATGACAAAGGGAACAACGTATGCTGTTATGCGGTCTGACCGATAAAGATCTTCGTAGAATATGTAGGAACCAATATGAGCATCCAGGTTCCGCTATTGGTTATTGACCGGAGAGGTGTCTCGGTCATGTCTACATAGTTCTCGAACCCGTAGGGTCCGCACGCTTAACATTACGATGACAGTTATATTATGAGTTTATATGTTTTGATGTACCGAAGGTTGTTCGGAGTTCCGGATGTGATCACGGACATGATGAGGAGTCTCGAAATGGTCGAGACATAAAGATTGATATATTGGAAGCCTATGTTTGGACATCGGAAGTGTTCCGGGTGAAATCGGGATTTTTCCGGAGTACCGGGAGGTTACCGGAACCCCCCGGTAACTTAATGGGCCTTATTGGGCCTAGGTGGAAGAGAGGAGAGGAGGCTAGGGCAGGGCCGCGCCCCCCTTCCCCCCAGTCCGAATACGACAAGGAGAAGGGGGCGGCGCCCCCCCCCCCTTCCTTCCTCCCCTCCACCTCTTCCCCTCTTCCACTCCTAGTCCAACATGGAATGGGGGGAGTCCTACTCCCGGTAGGAGTAGGACTCCTCCTGGCGTGCCACACCTCCTAGGCCAGCGGCCTCCCCCTTGCACCTTTATATACGGGGGCAGGGGGCACCTCTAGACACACAATTGATCAACGATCTTTTAGCCGTGTGCGGTGCCCCCCTCCACCATATTACACCTCGATAATATCGTTGCGGAGCTTAGGCGAAGCCCTGCATCGGTAGAACATCATCATCGTCACCACGCCGTCGTGCTGACGAAACTCTCCATCAACACTCGGCTGGATCGGAGTTCGAGGGACGTCATCGAGCTGAACGTGTGCTGAACTCGGAGGTGCCCTACGTTCGGTACTTGATCGGTCAGATCATGAAGACGTACGACTACATCAACCGCGTTGTGTTAACGCTTCCGCTTTCGGTCTACGAGGGTACGTGGACAACACTCTCCCCTCTCGTTGCTATGCATCACCATGATCATGCGTGTGCGTAGGAATTTTTTTGAAATTACTACGTTCCCCAACAATGGTATCAGAGCCTGGTTTAATGCGTTGATGTTATATGCACGAGTAGAACACAAGTGAGTTGTGGGCGATATAAGTCATACTGCTTACCAGCATGTCATACTTTGGTTCGGCGGTATTGTGAGATGAAGCGTCCCGGACCGACATTACGCGTACGCTTACGCGAGACTGGTTTTACCGTTGCGAGCACTCGTTGCTTAAAGGTGACTGGCGGGTGTCTGTCTCTCTCACTTTAGTTGAACCGAGTGTGGCTACGCCCGGTCCTTGCGAAGGTTAAAACAGCACCAACTTGACAAACTATCGTTGTGGTTTTGATGCGTAGGTAAGAATGGTTCTTGCTAAGCCTGTAGCAGCCACGTAAAACTTGCAACAACAAAGTAGAGGACGTCTAACTTGTTTTTGCAGGGCATGTTGTGATGTGATATGGTCAAGACATGATGCAATATTTTATTGTATGAGATGATCATGTTTTGTAACCGAGTTATCGGCAACTGGCAGGAGCATATGGTTGTCGCTTTATTGTATGAAATGCAATCGCCATGTAATTGTTTTACTTTATCACTAAGCGGTAGCGATAGTCGTAAAAGCAATAGTTGGCGAGACGACAACGATGCTACGATGGAGATCAAGGTGTCGCGCCGGTGACGATGGTGATCATGACGGTGCTTCGGAGATGGAGATCACAAGCACAAGATGATGATGGCCATATCATATCACTGATATTGATTGCATGTGATGTTTATCTTTTATGCATCTTATCTTGCTTTGATTGACGGTAGCATTATAAGATGATCTCTCACTAAAATTTCAAGATAAAAGTGTTCTCCCTGAGTATGCACCGTTGCGAAAGTTCTTCGTGCTGAGACACCACGTGATGATCGGGTGTGATAGGCTCTACGTTCAAATACAATGGGTGCAAAACAGTTGCACATGCGGAATACTCAGGTTAAACTTGACGAGCCTAGCATATGCAGATATGGCCTCGGAACACGGAGACCGAAAGGTCGAGCGTGAATCATATAGTAGATATGATCAACATAGTGATGTTCACCATTGAAACTACTCCATCTCACGTGATGATCGGACATGGTTTAGTTGATATGGATCACGTGATCACTTAGAGGATTAGAGGGATGTCTATCTAAGTGGGAGTTCTTAAGTAATATGATTAATTGAACTTGAATTTATCATGAACTTAGTCCTGATAGTATTTTGCAAATTATGTTGTAGATCAATAGCTCGCGTTGTTGCTTCCCTGTGTTTATTCTTGATATGTTCCTAGAGAAAAATTATGTTGAAAGATGTTAGTAGCAAAGAAGCGGATTCGATCCGTGATCTGAGGATTATCCTCATTGCTGCACAGAAGAATTATGTCCTTGATGCACCGCTAGGTGACAGACCTATTGCAGGAGCAGATGCAGACGTTATGAATGTTTGGCTAGCTCAATATGATGACTACTTGATAGTTTAGTGCACCGTGCTTAATGGCTTAGAATCGGGACTTCAAAGACGTTTTGAACGTCATGGACCATATGAGATGTTCCAGGTGTTGAAGTTAATATTTCAAGCAAATACCCGAGTTGAGAGATATGAAGTCTCCAACAAGTTCTATAGCTAAAAGATGGAGGAGAATAGCTCAAGCAGTGAGCATGTGCTCAGATTGTCTGGGTACTACAATCGATTGAATCAAGTGGGAGTTAATCTTCCAGATAAAATAGTGATTGACAGAATTCTCTAGTCACCATCACCAAGTTAGTAGAACTTCGTGATGAACTATAGTATGCAAGGGATGACGAAAGTAATTCCCGAGCTCTTCGTGATGCTGAAATCGACGAAGGTAGAAATCAAGAAAAACATCAAGTGTTGATGGTTGACGAGACCACTAGTTTCTAGAAAAGGGCAAAGGGAAGAAGGGGAACTTCAAGAAGAACGGCAAGCAAGTTGCTGCTCAAGTGAAGAAGCCTAAGTCTGGTCCTAAGCCTGAGACTAAGTGCTTCTACTGCAAAGGGACTGGTCACTGGAAGCGGAACTACCCCAAGTATTTGGTGGATAAGAAGGATGGCAAAGTGAACAAAGGTATATTGGATATACATGTTATGGACGTGTACTTACTAGTGTTTATAGCAACCCCTCGGTATTTGATACTGGTTCAGTTGCTAAGAGTAGTAACTCGAAACGGGAGTTGCAGAATAAACAGAGACTAGTAAAAGGCGAGGTGACGATGTGTGTTGGAAGTAGTTCCAAGATTGATATGATCATCATCGCACACTCCCTATACTTTCGGGATTAGTGTTGAAACTAAATAAGTGTTATTTGGTGTTTGCGTTGAGCATGAATATGATTTGATCATGTTTGTTGCAATACGGTTATTCATTTAAATTAGAGAATAATTGTTGTTCTGTTTACATGAATAAAACCTTCTATGGTCATACACCCAATAAAATGGTTCGTTGGATCTCGATCATAGTGATACACATATTCATAATAATGAAGCCAAAAGATGCAAAGTTAATAATGATAGTGCAACTTATTTGTGGCACTGCCGTTTGGGTCATATCGGTGTAAAGCGCATGAAGAAACTCCATACTGATGGACTTTTGGAATCACTTGATTATGAATCACTTGGTACTTGCGAACCGTGCCTCATGGGCAAGATGACTAAAACACCGTTCTCCGGAACTATGGAGAGAGCAACGGATTTATTGGAAATCATACATACAAATGTATGTGGTCCGATGAATATTGAGGCTCGTGGCGGATATCGTTATTTTCTCACCTTCACAGATGATTTGAGCAGATATGGGTATATCTACTTAATGAAACATAAGTCTGAAACATTTAAAAAGTTCAAAGAATTTCATAATGAAGTTGAAAATCATCGTAACAAGAAAATAAAATTTCTACGATCTGATCGTGGAGGAGAATATTTGAGTTACGAGTTTGGCCTACATTTGAAACAATGCGGAATAGTTTCGCAACTCACGCCACCCGGAACACCACAGCGTACTGGTGTGCCCGAACGTTGTAATCGTACTTTACTAGATATGGTGCGATCTATGATGTCTCTTACTGATTTACCGCTATCGTTTTGGGGTTATGCATTAGAGACAGTTGCATTCATGTTAAATAGGGTACCATCTAAATCCGTTGAGACGACATCCTATGAACTGTGGTTTAGATAGAAACCAAAGTTGTCGTTTCTTAAAGTTTGGGGTTGCGATGCTTATGTGAAAAAACTTCAACCTGATAAGCTCGAACCTAAATCGGAGAAATGTGTCTTCATAGGATACCCAAAGGAGACTGTTGGGTACACCTTCTATCACAGATCCGAAGGCAAGATATTCGTTGCTAAGAATGGATCCTTTCTAGAGAAGGAGTTTCTCTCAGAAGAAGTGAGTGGGAGGAAAGTAGAACTTGATGAGCTAACTGTACCTGCTCCCTTATTGGAAAGTAGTTCATCACAGAAATCTGTTCCTGTGACTCCTACACCAATTAGTGAGGAAGTTAATGATGATGATCATGTAACTTCAGGTCAAGTTACTACCAAACCTCGTAGGTAAACCAGAGTGAGGTCCACACCAGAGTGGTACGGTAATCCTGTTCTGGAGGTCATGTTATTTGACCATGACGAACCTACGAACTATGAGGAAGCGATGATGAGCCCAGATTCCGCGAAATGGCTTGAGGCCATGAAATCTGAGATGAGATCCATATATAAGAACAAAGTATGGACTTTGATTGACTTGCCCAATGATCGGTGAGCCATTGAGATTAAATGGATCTTCAAGAGGAAAACAGACAGTGATAGTAGTGTTACTGTCTACAAAGTTAGAATTATCGCAAAAAGGTTTTCGACAAGTTCAAGGTGTTGACTACGATGAGAGTTTCTCACTCATATCTATGCTTAAGTCTGTCTGAATCATGTTAGCAATTGCCGCATTTTATGAAATATGGAAAATGGATAAACAAAACTGCATTCCTTAATGGATTTATTAAAGAAGAGTTGTATATGATGCAACCAGGAGGTTTTGTCAAATCCTAAAAGTGCTAACAAAATATAAGCTCCAGCGATCCATCTATGGACTGGTGCAAGCATCTCGGAGTTGGAATATACGCTTTGATAAGTTGATCAAAGGATATAGTTTTATACAGACTTGCGGTGAAGCCTGTATTTACAAGAAAGTGAGTGGGAGCACTACAGCATTTCTGATAAGTATATGTGAATGACATATTGTTGATCGGAAATAATGTAGAATTATTCTGCAAAGCATAAAGGAGTGTTTGAAAGGAGTTTTTCAAAGAAAGACCTCGGTGAAGCTGCTTACATATTGAGCATCAAGATCTATAGAGATAGATCAAGATGCTTGATAAGTTTTTTCAATGAGTACATACCTTAACAACATTTTGAAGTAGTTCAAAATAGAACAGTCAAAGAAAGAGTTCTTGCCTGTGTTACAAGGTGTGAAATTGAGTAAGACTCAAAGCCCGACCACGGCAGAAGATAGAAAGAGAATGAAAGTCATTCCCTATGCCTTGGCCATAGGTTCTATAAAGTATGCCATGCTGTGTACCAGATCTATTGTATACCCCACACTGATTTTGGCAAGGGAGTACAATAGTGATCTAGGAGTAGATCACTGGACAGCGGTCAAAATTATCCTTGATGGAATAAGGATATGTTTCTCGATTATGGAGGTGACAAAAAGGTTCATCGTAAAGGTTTACGTCGATGCAAGTTTTGACACTGATCCAGATGACTCTAAGTCTCAATCTGGATACATATTGAAAGTGGGAGCAATTAGCTAGAGTAGCTCCGTGCAGAGCATTGTAGACATAGAAATTTGCAAAATACTTACGGATCTGAATGTGACAGACATGTTGACTAAAAATTATCTCACAAGCAAAAACATAATCACACCTTAGTACTCTTTGGGTGTTAATCACATAGCGATGTGAACTAGATTATTGACTAGTAAACCCTTTGGGTGTTGGTCACATGACGATGTGAACTATGGGTGTTAATCACATGGTGATGTGGACTATTGATGTTAAATCACATGTCGATGTGCACTAGATTATTGACTCTAGTGCAAGTGGGAGACTGAAGGAAATATGCCCTTGAGGCAATAATAAAGTTATTATTTATTTCCTTATATCATGATAAATGTTTATTATTCATGCTAGAATTGTATTAACCGGAAACATAATACATGTGTGAATACATAGACAAACAGAGTGTCACTAGTATGCGTCTACTTGACTAGCTCGTTAATCAAAGATGGTTATGTTTCCTAGCCATAGACATGAGTTGTCATTTGATTAACGGGATCACCTCATTAGGAGAATGACATGATTGACTTGACCCATTCCGTTAGCTTAGCACTCGATCGTTTAGTATGTTGCTATTGCTTTCTTCATGACTTATACATGTTCCTATGACTATGAGATTATGCAACTCCCGTTTACCGGAGGAACACTTTGTGTGCTACCAAACGTCACAACGTAACTGGGTGATTATAAAGGTGCTCTACAGGTGTCTCCGAAGGTACTTGTTGGGTTGGCATATTTCGAGATTAGGATTTGTCACTCCGATTGTCGGAGAGGTATCTCTGGGCCCACTCGGTAATGCACATCACTATAAGCCTTGCAAGCATTGTGACTAATGAGTAAGTTGCCGGATGATGTATTACGGAATGAGTAAAGAGACTTGCCGGTAACGAGATTGAACTAGGTATCGAGATACCGACGATCGAATCTCGGGCAAGTAACATACCGATGACAAAGGGAACAACGTATGTTGTTATGCGGTCTGACCGATAAAGATCTTTGTAGAATATGTAGGAACCAATATGAGCATCCAGGTTCCGCTATTGGTTATTGACCGGAGAGGTGTCTCGGTCATGTCTACATAGTTCTTGAACCCGTAGGGTCCGCACGCTTAACATTACGATGACAGTTATATTATGAGTTTATATGTTTTGATGTACCGAAGGTTGTTCGGAGTCCCGGATGTGATCACGGACATGACGAGGAGTCTCGAAATGGTCGAGACATAAAGATTGATATATTGGAAGCCTATGTTTGGACATCGGAAGTGTTCCGGGTGAAATCGGGATTTTTCCGGAGTACCGGGAGGTTACCGGAACCCCCCGGTAACTTAATGGGCCTTATTGGGCCTAGGTGGAAGAGAGGAGAGGAGGCTAGGGCAGGGCCGCGCCCCCCTTCCCCCCCAGTCCGAATAGGACAAGGAGAAGGGGGCGGCGCCCCCCTTCCTTCCTCCCCTCCACCTCTTCCCCTCTTCCACTCCTAGTCCAACATGGAACGGGGGGGAGTCCTACTCCCGGTAGGAGTAGGACTCCTCCTGGCGCGCCACACCTCCTAGGCCGGCGGCCTCCCCCTTGCACCTTTATATACGGGGGCAGGGGGCACCTCTAGACACACAATTGATCAACGATCTTTTAGCCGTGTGCGGTGCCCCCCTCCACCATATTACACCTCAATAATATCGTTGCGGAGCTTAGGCGAAGCCCTGCGTCGGTAGAACATCATCATCGTCACCACGCCGTCGTGCTGACGAAACTCTCCCTCAACACTCGGCTGGATCGGAGTTCGAGGGACGTCATCGAGCTGAACGTGTGCTGAACTCGGAGGTGCCGTGCGTTCGGTACTTGATCGGTCGGATCGTGAAGACATACGACTACATCAACCGCCTTGTGTTAACGCTTCCGCTTTCGGTCTACGAGGGTACGTGGACAACACTCTCCCCTCTCGTTGCTATGCATCACCATGATCATGCGTGTGCGTAGGAAATTTTTTGAAATTACTACGTTCCCCAACAGGCAGGCACGACCAGGAGCTGGGGCACGGCGCGCGGGTGCCGTGTGCGTGCGGACGGTGCGTGCACGGGACGAGGGAGCCGCGGGGGGAGAGGGAGCGGCCACGGTGGAGCGTGCGTGCGACACGGCCGAGAGAGGAGGGAGGGGGTCCTCACGGTGGCCGTAGGGGAGTGGCAGTGGGGCGCGAGGTGGTCGTTGGGGACGACGGCGTCGAGGGGAAGCAGGCCGGCGGGGGAGCGCTCCGGGCGGGGTCCAGGCGGGGGCGCGATGGAACCGGCGGTGGCGTCGGTGAAGGGCGACGGGCGGCGGCCTCCTCCTCGATCCCGATCCAATCGGGGGGAGAGGGGGGATATTTTCGGGGGAGTGGGGGTGTCGATGGTGAGTGGGGGGAGTGGGTGGATAAGCAGGGGCAGGGTGGGCCGGCGGGTGGCCTGGTTGCTTGGCCCAATTGGGCCTGTGGTCAACTGGGCCGAAGCCCGGGGGGTTTCTCTTCCTTTTTTTGGTCTTTTGTTTTTCTCTTATTTATTTTCTTTTCTGTTTTAAATCATTTTAAATTATCTAGGCATTTTATAAAATGTGTTTATTACACCATATTTACTTATGCAAAATATGGCACCTCCCGAACATTTTTGTTGTAAATTTTGAAAAACTTTTATTGTTGACATTAATTTGAATTTGAATTTTGAAACGGTTTGACCTAATGGCATATTAGCAACAGTAACTGTGGTGACGTGGCACCATTAGCGTGGGATTACTGTAGCTTGATTATCCGGGCGTTACAAAACTCCTCCACTACAAGAAATCTCGTCCCGAGATTTAAGAGGGGAGTAAGGGGGAAAGTTCCGGTTACGATATTCTAACGGATCTTCTTGAAGAAGTTAATCCCTTTCGTTGATGTCTTCAATTCTTTATTCCAATGCATCATGATAAAGTTGTCGTCCTTTCTTCGGGAACTCCATCGTACTTACGAAAGGATAAGGGGCAGCTCAGCTACGACGGAATGCTTTTGAGGGAAACAATCTGGGGTTATCCCATGAATGAGCATAAGATTATCTCTCGAGTTGAACATATAAAATACATCGAGAGTAAGGTACGAAGGTACAATAAGAGGTTCCAAGCAGATAGATAGTTGCTCGAAGTCTGAACCAGAATGAGAAAGGGGTTCAGAGTAGCGAGAGTAAGCATTGCGTCTGATACCAGAATAGAGCACTAGGAAGGTGGCCCGTGAATTAAATATGAAGCCAAGCGCGAGGAATAAGTTTGGAAATAGGGAGTATAGGAGAGTCAGGTTTCGATCCTGTAGAACTGTGGGTTATGGGCCCACCATGTGGTTAAAAGTAGGAAGGCCGTTGGCATCTTACACGGTCATGATAGCAAGACATGTCAGAGGGTAGCCTGACAGTTATGTTGGCAACAACGTTGGTACCAAGGGCGAGGGACAAAGAGAACCATTTTCCTGCTCGTTGAACGAGGCGGACCAATAGGCAAGGTTCTCGTCCATCGGTGGTTACCAGAATGTCATCAACAAAAGTATCAGGGTCTTACTGATAGAATTATACACCGAGGTGTTTACATAATCAGGGAATATTAATGCTTAGATCATATATATCACAAGAAAGGTTAAACCAAACAATGGAAAGGAAAATATGTTTATCAGAGTAAACAGAACAATGGAAAGGAAAATGTGTTTAAGCACATATTTCAGGGATATATCCATCCCAAGGACAAGCCAGGCAAGATATCCATGACAGGATATAATGTAGCAAACTCTTTGGGTAAGCGGAGAGAAATTTCAAGACATTACCCATACAGCGGTGTTTGGACAATTGAGCAGGAAACATTTAGCATTGGGCTCCAAATGTTCTTGTTGAAAATCGGAGTATCACAAACATGGATAGCATCGACATGGACTTCAAGCAAAGGTCAGACTTTGGAAACACAAAGGATCCATCAGGAACCGCTTGTAGAATAAGTCTTACAATTTCCTCATGGAAGAAAGGATAAACTTGCTAATAAGGAAACTATAACCGTAGGTCCTCCGGCCAGGTGTGTTAGGCATGACATCACCTTACCGGGTCATATAGAGACCAATGTTATAACTCTTGGAATTAGGTTTCAACCATCATATCTGAACGAGATTCAGATCTGATTGGGGTCTAGATACTTCAGACTTGGAATGCCTAAGAAGAAAAAGGTGCAACACCAATTGACAAGATGACATTGTAAGATTCTCGGGAAACGAACTATGGAAGCAAGTTCTAAGACAAGGGTTCGTCATTAAATCAAGGAGAGGTGAGGAGGTGACTGATTGACTCAGCGACAATCCATTGAGATTTCCAAAAGATGGATTTCCTCAACTATGTGAACAAGGAGATAACATTTGTCAGATCAAATGGTATAATGATGTATGCTCGAGGAAAACATACACAATTAAACATTGGTTGAAATGTGCACCCGAAATATGGGCTAGGTAGCACGATCAATGTTCGAATGATGATTCAATAAGCAACAGACTTAGAATGAAACTATCGACCATTAACTTCAAAGCAATAAGGTTACTAGAAGTTTTAAATTTACACATCACAGACCATTTGTCGGCATTCCGGTTAGAAACAACACGGACACCAAGAAAAGAACGGTGATGGTAATAAGTATTACTTGTATCAAGAATTCTTAAGGGGTGGTGAAAATTCCCATGACATTCTTGACATAAAAGATGGTAATACTCCAAGGTAAAGAAGAACAAATGCTAGATAGCAAGGATCTCAAGGTATAACACAAAACACGAACAAGTTTGTGTTAAACGGAAGGCAATAAAGTGGACAAAGATAACACAAATCATCGGGGCAAGGATGGTATTTCTCATCATGAACTCCATTGATATCCTGGAAGAGCTCATAAGGTTGACGATGATCACGACACATTTTTCGAGAGATTTCATGAAGATGTAATCAATCAGCGACGACATCAAGTCAAAGGAATGATGAAGCGGAAGGTTATTGGAACCATGGGTAGGACACAAACTCGAAATCAAGCTTGTTGTTCAAGGACAAATGGTATGACGAGGAAGATCGACGTAAGATTAGCTCACCGTCGAAATTTTTGCTCCGGGAAGAAGGACCAGGTAGCACAGTTAAAATCGGCACGACAAGGATATAGCCAAGTAGGCTAGGAATGACGTGATCGAGTTCAAACTCGTAAGTAATGAAGGTTACCAAGAGTTGTTTACTCGCGGTGTGGACTCGAGTCAGTTATCGGTGTCTTTGAGTGTTTAATAACTCAGGGCCCGTGAAATATTGGAATCAGTGAGAATGTAGCACTTGATGAAGAACTCATAAGAAGTTAAGTAGTTCCTTGGCATTCTCGAGATACCAGGGGGGTAATACTCGATGACAGACCAAAGTAGAGGTTGGACGGGGGTATTGCTCTGCAGAGGGCAAGTGCTTAAACTTGCACGAGAAATGGTATTTAAAGGAGAACATGGTCGGAACCACGATTGCAAAAGGATCAATACACAGATACTAGACGATATCATATCAAGGAAATAGTTATTATTACAAGAAGCTTCTATGATAGGATCTACATCGTATCCATGGGCATGAACACAAAGTTCAAGGTCGACTCCCACTTCTCCAATGCATACCCTTTCATTCACTTCTCGCGTTTGATGAAGTTGCACTGTTGAAAAAAATTTATCTGGCAAAATACCAGAAGAGTATGACTCATGAAAACTTTCAAGTTCACACATACTATGAAAGGCATAGGTTCAACCCATCGGGGCATCGTGGAAACATATACCACAAGCTTCAGGGGTAAATAACTCAAGCTCGATAGTAGAGCATGGGTGACAAAACGAGAGGATACAATTTACTAAAGGCATTATGTATCAGGGAAAGAACTTCCAAAGTGATTGAATATGAAGGACGTTGTCGGATAAAATCCAACAAGGTTCTGATGGTCCATAAAGGATCTGATGTGAGTATCGGCACACAACCAGAGGTAGAATCAATGAAAAGTCCTTGGATTATAGAAACAACTAAGTAACTTAGATCTCAATTGCAAAGGAATTATGATTTACAAAGCGAAGGATCAGAAACAGACGCTCTGATCAAGGATGGATAAGTTCAATAGACATAGGGGCAAAATCGACGACAATTTGATTGGCGAGAACCAGCTCACGTTTCAAATGACATCTGAGCCGGAAGGATGAATTCTAGGCTCTGATTGAGGATTGCGAGCATTCGCAACAGATTGAATCAACGGACTCAAAATGATAATGACAAGAGATGCCAATAAGATTACGAGACTTAAGATTAATCATAATGCAAGTAAGCAAGAATTTCAAGAGCAAAAGGCTCCTGAGGATTTTCGGAAGATCGAATGGTATTTTGAACACTTTTGTGAAATACTTGAATCAACTGGGGATGAGCGGATACTCGGTAAGTGCGAGAATTATCCGTAGGGATATTCAGGTGACAAAGAACAGCAAGGCAGTAAGCTCAAAGGATTCTCGGAACAACAGAGAGAATTTCGGGGTATCTTGTAATAACAAGATCAACTGGGAAACATTGTAAGAATGGCGAGTATACGTGGTTATCCATAGGAGTTTATCGATGAAAGGGAATTGCAAAGCGATGAACACAAGTTCTCGGGTTATCAGCGGAGAGTATCTTCAGGGTCTTCACGTCCAGCAGACGATCATCAGTAATAAGGGGCTCTCCGGGTGAAAGTGATAACGAGATCCTAATGTTAGATTTAGCAAAACTCACTTAACCCGAATAGAAGAGAGATCAGAGTCCCAGAGTATAGACAAGGAGTAAAAGATCCTAATACCACCCAATGGCGACGTGGGCCCGTAAGCCACACAGCCATGTCAGTAAAAGTTTAGCAATGACTAGACTCAACTTCGGCCAAGGAGTTGGAAAGGGGGATTCTTACAGGCAGTCGGCTCTGATACCAACTTGTGACGCCCCCGATTCGACCGTACACTAATCATGCACGCAAATGTGTACGATCAAGATCAGGGACTCACGGGAAGATATCACAACACAACTCTACAACATAAATAAGTCATACAAGCATCATAATACAAGCCAGGGGCCTCGAGGGCTTGAATACAAGTGCTCGATCATAGACGAGTCAGCGGAAGCAACAATATGAGTACAGACATAAGTTAAACAAGTTTGCCTTAAGAAGGCTAGCACAAGAGTAGCAACGATCGAAAAGGCAAGGCCTCCTGCCTGGGACCTCCTAACTACTCCCCGAAGCCGAACTCCATGTAGAATCATCCTCGGGATCTCTAGATCCCGGACTCCAGCATCTGGTTGCGACAATCAGGTATAGAAAGGGAAAAAGAGGGAGAAAAGCAACCGTGAGTACTCATCCAAAGTACCCGCAAGCAAGGAGCTACACTACATATGCATGGGTATATGTGTAAAGGGCCATATCAGTGGACTGAACTGCAGAATGCCAGAATAAGAGGGGGATAGCTAATCCTGTCGAAGACTATGCTTCTGGCCACCTCCATCTTGCAGCATGTAGAAGAGAGTAGATGGTAAGTTCACCAAGTAGCATCGCATAGCATAATCCTACCCGGCGATCCCCTCCTCGTCGCCCTGTTAGAGAGTGATCACTGGGTTATATCTGGCACTTGGAAGGGTGTTTTTTATTAAGTATCCAGTTCTAGTTGTCATAAGGTCAAGGTACAACTCCGGGTCGTCCTTTTACCGAGGGACACGGCTATTCGAATAGATAAACTTCCCTGCAGGGGTGCACCACATAACCCAACACGCTCGATCCCATTTGGCCGGACACACTTTTCTGGGTCATGCCCGGCCTCGGAAGATCAGCACGTCGCAGCCCCACCTAGGCACAACAGAGAGGTCAGCACGCCGGTCTAAATCCTATGGCGCATGGGTCTGGGCCCATCGCCCATTGCACACCTGCACGTTGCGAACGCGGCCGAAAGCAGACCTAGCCTAGTAGGCGTTCCAGTCCAATCCGGCGCGCGCCACTCAGTCGCTGGCGTCACGAAGGCTTCGGCTGATACCACGACGTCGAGTGCCCATAACTGTTCCCGCGTAGTTGGTTACTGCGTATAGACCAAATGGCCAGACTCAGATCAAATACCAAGATCTCGTTAAGCGTGTTAAGTGTCCGCGAACGCCGACCAGGGCCAGGCCCACCTCTCTCCTAGGTGGTCGCAACCTGCCCTGTCGCTCCGCCATAAAGTAACAGTCGGGGCCGTTAGGAACCCAGGCCCACCTCTACCGGGATGGAGCCACCTGTCCTTTCAGCCCCCTCATCAGAATCACTTGCGGGTACTCAACGAGCTGACCCGACTTTAGTCACCACATGTGTCATGTATATAAAGTATATAGTATATACCCGTGATCACCTCCCGAAGTGATCACGGCCTAGTAGTATAGCATGGCAGACGGACAAGAGTGTAGGGCCACTGATGGAACACTAGCATCCTATACTAAGCAGTAGGATGGCAGGTAAGGGTAACAACTGTAGCAACAATGACAGGCTATGCAACAGAATAGGATTAACCGAAATCGGTAACATGCTACACTACTCTAATGCAAGCAGTATAGAGAAGAATAGGCGATATCTGGTGATCAAGGGTGGGCTTGCCTGGTTGCTCTGGCAAGTAGGAGGGGTCGTCAACTCCGTAGTCGAACTGGGCAGCAACAGCGTCGGTCTCGTAGTCTACCGGAGAGAAGGGGGGAAGAAACAGTAAATACAATGCAAACATAAGCATGACAATGCGTGACATGACAATGAGCGGTGCTAGGTGTGCCCTAACGCGGCAGTAGGTGGTACCGACGAAGGGGGGAACATCCGGGAAAGTATTCCCGATGTTTTGCATTTTCGGACAGATGAAACGGAGGGGGAAAGTTGCGAGTTCGATATGTTAGGGATGTGTGGCGAACGAACGGGCTGCGTATCCGGATTCGTCTCGTCGTTCTGAGCAACTTTCATGTAGAAAGTATTTTCATCCGAGATACGGATTATTTTATATGATTTTCTAAAGATTAAATCATTTTAGGATTTATTTAATCATTTTAAGTCAACATTATCCAGAATAGTAAAAGATGATGTCAGCATGACATCATGCTGACGTCAGCAGTCAACTGTGCAGTTGACTGGGTCAACTACGTGTGGGTCCCGCATGTCATACACTACTTAGTTTAATTAGGGTTTAGCTAATTAATTACTGTTTAATTAAATTAACTAATTAATTAGATTAATTTAAACAGGGTTAATTAACTTAATTAATTTAGTTAATTAATTAAATTTATTTTTATTATTTGTTTTATTTACAATAATTTTTTTTATTCCTTTTTTTCGTTCTATGGGCTGGGCCCATATGTCATAGGCCCATAGGGGCCTATCGGGTTCGGGCGCTCGGGTGCGGGTGTCACCCGAGCGGGCGCTGGGCAGCGGGCGCCGTTGTGGGCGAGGCGCCCATCGGGGCGGACCCGAAGCAACGGGGCAGGCGGCGACAGGTGCGGCCAACCGGGCGGTGGCCGCGGCGGACAGGGCGCAGGAGGTCGCGGGCGAGCGCGGGGAGCGGCAGCAGCGGCGAGCGGGGGGAGGCGGACAGGGGCAGCGGCAGCGGGCGCGCTCAAGGTCTTTTGTTTTTCTCTTTTGTATTTTCTTTTTATTTATTTTCTTTTCTGTTTTAAATCATTTTAAATTATCTAGGCATTTTATAAAATGTGTTTATTACACCATATTTACTTATGCAAAATATGGCACCTCCCGAACATTTTTGTTGTAAATTTTGAAAAACTTTTATTGTTGACATTAATTTGAATTTGAATTTTGAAACGGTTTGACCTAACGGCAGATTAGCAACAGTAACTGTGGTGACATGGCACCATTAGCGTGGGATTACAGTAAATGTGTTTATTACACCATATTTACGTTGCCGGGTGTCCCAAGCTTGCCGGAGAGCAGCAACCCCCGGCAGGGCCTCAAGCCCTGGCCGTAGAGGCAGCTGCCCTCACGGCCGAAGATGTGCCTTTAGTCCTTGCCGTCGAGCCCCAGGCTCCGGCATGGGCGCAGCCCACCGTCCGTTTCCTCCAAACAGAAGAGCTCCCCGAGGAGCAGGAAGAAGCAGAGAAAGTAGCCCGTCAGTCCAGCATGTACCAGTTTGTGGATGATGCCCTATACAGAAGGAGACCGAACGGCGTGAAGTTGAAGTGCATTCCTCGGGAAGACGGACTAAGGCTGTTGGCAGAGATACATGGAGGCATGTGTGGCTCCCACATAGGATCGAGAGCCCTTGCCGGCAAGGCATTCCGGCAAGGTTTCTTCTGGTCCACCGCCCTCCAGGATGCGACGGCACTAGTGACCAAGTGTGAAGCGTGCCAGGTCCATTCAAAGAAGCTTCATCAACCAGCTCAAGCTCTTCAGACCATCCCTCTTTCCTGGCCATTTTCGGTCTGGGGGCTCGATATACTGGGCCCCTTTCCCCGTGTTGTCGGGGGCTTTGAGTACTTGTACGTCGCAATCGACAAGTTCACAAAGTGGCCGGAGGTGGAGTCGGTGAGAAAGGTGACGGCGCAGTAAGCCGTCACGTTCTTCAAGGGGCTAGTCTGCCATTTTGGTATGCCCAATAGGGTTATCACCGACAACGGCATGCAGTTCACAAGCCGCGACTTCATGCAGTACATTCAGGATCTCGGCAGCAAGGTTTGTTTTGCTTCCGTTGCTCATCCCAGAAGTAATGGCCAAGCTGAGAGAGCGAATGCAGAAGTGTTGCGGGGCCTCAAGACTAGAACTTTTGACAAGTTGCACAAGTGCGGAAGACCCTGGATTGATGAATTGCCAACAGTTCTTTGGTCGATCAGAACGACGCCAAATCGAGCCACTGGCCAGACACCCTTTGCCCTGGTATACGGGGCAGAAGCAGTTCTCCCCACGGAACTCATATACGGGTCACCTCGAGTGCTCGCTAATGATGAGCTTGAGCAAGAGCAGTTCCGCCAAGAGGATGCGACGCTCCTTGAGGAAGATCGTCTTTGGGCTGCTGTGCGAGCCGCTTGCTACCAGCAAGCTTTGCGCCGCTATCATAGCCGCAAGGTTCACGCCCGAAGCCTTGAGGAAGGCGACCTTGTTCTTCGGCGAATTCAATCCGACAAGAATTCAAACAAGTTGATGCCGAAGTGGGAAGGCCCTTACCGGGTAATACGAGTCACCAGGCCCGGCGCAGTCCGCCTGGAGACCGAAGATGGCACTCCGGTGAACAATTCCTGGAATATCGAACATCTTCGCAAGTTTTACCCCTAAGGCGCGGTTGTCGGGAGCCCCAGCAACCCCCATTTTGTACTAGCCTTGCCGGCAAGGCATGTAACCCTACGTACAGAGCCAGGCACAGACCCTGGGCATAAATAAATGAAGCGATGGCGCCCTAAGTTTTAGCATGCATGCTAGGTTGAGTCTCTCTCCTTGTTAGGGTTGATAGTGCTTAGCGGCAACTAACCCCTAGCATAGAGGTTGAGTGTGCATCTCCCTGTTCCTTCCGTCTCTTATTTTGGTTCGCAGGATGTGCGGGCATTTCTGCTGAGCTGTTTGGGGAAAAGGAAACAGACCAACGCCCCAACCCCGGCAAGCCAAGGTTGCCGGGGGCTGAAGATTCAGAGATCCGACCAAGGCAAGCCAAGGTTGCCAGGGGCTGCAGAATCAGATAAGTCTTTCACCTCCCACTCTCCACTTCCGTATGGAACTTGAACGTACGAAGCTTCGCTCACTCTTATGCCACCGTGCTCCCTCTTTCCTGTGTCCCAAAACCTTTCTTTGGGCTGGAACTTGGTTGTAGTGCGATGGAAAGAGAACAAACGAAGAGCCTAATCCTACTTTGCCCCTACCTCCGCCAAGGGCGTGAGTGTAGTCGAGCTATAGAGCAGAAGGACGGCAAGGTCTGTTGCCGGGTAACGATGTTTATTTTAAGATAACAAGGATTCGATCCTTAGTGTGAGCCTCGCTCGCACACAAAAGAACCCGGCAAACACCCATTTTCTTCATTAATACGTTGTTAACAAGTACAATTCATACGGAGTGTGAGCTTGAGCAAGGGGATTACAAGGTTTAAATTTAACAAGTGCCCGCAGACTTAAGATCTAAAAAAAGGATAAGATGCCCGTAATCCCTTTCTTGTCCCTCTCCTCAGGAAGCGGATCGGGACGGCAGGGGGGCAAAAGGAGCGCCTAGGCGGGGTACGAGCAGCAGAAGACACCAAGAGAACGTCTCCGCGGCCGCCCAGAAGAAGGCTGGTGATGACAGTGCCGGGGAAGAGGCCGAAAGATGAGGCAGCGGGCCGGCAATACGCGACGAAGGCGTCGACACCATCGTACTCTGACTTGACGGCCCGCCAGCCACCTTCTTCGTCTTCTCCGGCCCTCCAGCGCCAGCCGCCAAAGCGACGGCCCCGAGAAGTTCAAGGAGCTAAAGGGCCAGGTGCAGATGGTGCTGCTGTCAGCTCCGCCTAGGGACGGGGCGTCCGACGCCTAGTCGGACCTGTCCCCGTTGTCCTCCCCGCTGGTTCCCTCCTCGCCGCTGCTCGAGGAGGAGCTCTTGTCGCCGGTCGAGCTCTCCGCGCAGCACCCTAGCCTGTGTCCCGAGCGCCCGAAGACCTTGATGGAGAGCAGGTCGCTCTCCACCAACTTGAAGCAGAGAACGTGCCCCTTCATCAAGCAGTGGGCTCGTGCAAAGGCTTTCCACCCCCGACGAAGGAACATAACATGAGGGGCGGGGAACCCTGTGTTCACCCACATATCGCCGTTGCAACACCCCTTCATGTGGAGCCTTATGCTTGGCCACTGGTCAATCTCCAGCACCCTCACAAACGCCTTGGGAAGACGAAGGCGGCTACATGGTGGCTCACACAGCTGCAGGATGAACTCCAGCGCCGTGTCCCCAACATGGCCGCTCGACGAAGCAGGAGGAGACGGTGGCGGAGATGGAGATGGAGATGGCGATGACGTAGGTGTTCCCCTTCTGCGACCGCCTCTGCCTCGACCGCCTCGCCGATCGCGGCCTCGTCCGGTACCTCCACCTCGAGCATGGCCTTCGCCTTGGACGGCTGGGTCTTCCTTGACCGCCGCGTTCCTCAGGCGGGAGGAAGACCTAGTCGCCTCCGCAGGAGAACGGCCGCGACCACGCCCTCTTGCCATGGTGATGAATGGAAGATGGAGGCGAAGGGAAGGCGCGAGAAGATGCCTCCCCTCCTCCTCCCGAATCCCTTTTTATAGCCAAGTAGGGAAGGCTAAATACCAGCTCTACGCCTCTGAAGAGCCCGTTCAAATCCGGCTCATTAAGTTGGCAGTGAGCAGGGCCATCGACCGCCCTCCCCGCCCAATCAAAGGCGGATAAGTATCGGCCAACACGCGCCTTCCCATATCCCATGCGTCGGTCACCTACCCCACGCCGCGCATGCGGCGTATGTGGCGCAAGGGGCAGGCGTAGTGGGAAATGTGGAACGACGGTTCCAAGGCAGAGAGAGTAAATGAGCAGCGGCCCTGCAGTTTTAAAGGGACACGCAAGCCGCCTCTTTACTATTCACCGTGGGATGACGCGAGCATGCTGCGGTCATTCCATGCACGACCCCCACGTCATGCATTCAACGCAGATCGTGGGGAAGTGCAACGAGGAAGGGAGTTACTGCAGTAAAAACTCCACCGTGCGCGCGCCCGCGCACCGTTCTGGGCCTGGCCCAATAACGTCCCGCGCTTATATGTGGCCCACACCCGGGGGCTCCTGTCGGTGTACAAAAGTAGGGGTCCTTTTTTGCACCCCTTTACTTGTGCGCGGGCAGTCGCAGCCACACACCCGCAGCCGTGCTTGGCGGGACAGAAGAGGAAGCCAAGTCACAAGACTACCAAAGCCGTGCTCAAGACTAGAAGCATGAAGAGCAGAGGGGCGAGGTGAAACTCCCCCGGCAAGGCCCTTGCCGGGGCGGCCTTCACAGCCCCGGCAAGAGCCTTGCCGGGGCAACTTGCCCAACACCAACGGGGCCGCCACCCTTGAGTCTAAAAGTTCCGACGCCATCAACCACATTGGAACCAAGGCTCGGGAGGTGCCTCCATGGTGGCATGCAGATCTTTGTGAAGACAAAAGGCCTGCGAGGCCTAGGTAGGAAACAGAAAATAAGACAACAACAAGGCTCCTTGCCGAGGATGTCCATGAGGCCCCGGCAAGACTCTTGCCGAGGGCGCCCACGAGGCCCCGGCAAGACCCTTGATGGGAAAATCAGCAGGACCGCGGCAAGGCATTGCCGCCCCGGCGCCGCCCCGGCTCAGCGGCCGACCCAACAACTAAGCAGGTACCCACGTGGCAGTATGTGGCTCCTAAGCCAACTAGTCAAGCACCTACGTGGTGGCATGCAGATCTTCGTGAAGACCCTGCCACCACACCAGCTCAGCAGCCTGCCAGCCTACATGGCGCTGCATGCCTCGTTGGCCTGGACGCGTGGCGAAGCAAGGCGAAGCGGCGACGGATGGGACGGGCCTCGTTGCCGCCCCCGATTAAGCAAGAGGACACCTAAGTAGCGCATTTAATGTGTTTTGTCCTACAGTGCCAGAGATAAACTCGACTACTGTACAACTTTCCACCTCCTGTGTGCCACTGTGGCAGCCCCTTTGACTATAAAAGGAGGCCCGCGGCGTACTGAGAGGATTCGGACTTTTTGGACCCTGCATGCTTTGTAGCTAGTCCAAGAACACCAGATAAACACAAGCCAGCAGGAGTAGGGTATTACACATCACTTGCGGCCCGAACCTGGGTAAATTTCCCGTGTTGATCTCTTAAACGCGCTCTTTCCACAGCCCCGCGCCCGACGACCGTAGAAGGGATTCCCCGTGATCCCATAGGTGTCGTTTCCACCGACAATGTCTATGTTTAGGAAACCTTAACCATCTTTAATCAATAAGCTAGTCTAGTAGATGCTTACTAGGGACACTGTATTCGTTGATGCATCCACACATGTATTTTAAGTTCCCAGTCAATACAATTATAGCATGGATAATAAACATTTGTCATGAATAAGGAAATATGATAATAACATCTTTATTATTGCCTCTAGGGCATATTTCCAACACGAAATAGGCACGACATGAGCTCACCTTGTCGGGTTTGTATCTGAGGCAGAGCTCGTCACCGTCGTCTCCCTCACCGGTGCCGAAACCCTAGCGTGGGAATCGAATCGGGATGACCTCAGCGAGCACAAAAAACCCAAACAAATGGGTCTATGAGATAGGGCAACGACCGGGGGGGCTATAGAAGTTTACCTCATTGCGGAGACGGCCAAAAATGGCCAGAATCGGTCAACGACGAGCAGTGGTGAAAGAGGATTGACAGAGAAAGAGAGAGAGAGAGAGAGAGAGAGAGAGCAGACACAGAGAGAATTTGGGACGAGGGGGTCTGATGCCCCTCCGTTTTGACCCAGTGCTTCCGGTGCACTCTTGGGCTAAGGCCCAATGAGCTAGTGGGCCAGTAATTTCATTTTTTTAATTTATTAAAAGACTAAAAATAACACTAGTACTTTAATAGAATTTAAAATAATTTTTTTACTTTAATAAAAAAGTGAAGACTATTTTTTTAAATATCCGCATTTCCAATTCAAATATTTTACTTCCATAAAAGTAACTACAATACTTTTTACTACTTTGTTATAAAAAATTTCACCACCATTTAGAAAAAATAAAAAGGTAAGAAAATAAAAAGACTCAAAATATAGTATAAACATGTCACCATTTCCAATTACAATATTCTAAATTTAATAAAAGTAAACTACAATATAATATAAAAATGTTCACCACTTAGAAAAATAAAAATCTAAAATTTTAAAGTCTCAAATATAATATAAAAACATTCACATTTACAAAATAACATTATCAATTTAACAAATGTAAGTCCTAATACTTAAACACATTTTAATCAATTAGAATAAATAATTACAAATAAAAGTAATTCCAAAAAATAGACCCCACGTCATATAGTGCTGCCGTGGCTACACATGACACGCCACAACTAAACATAATAGCATTGGCGTTACGTGTTATGCCACGTCGACACTATATGACGCCTTGTACCAACTGTGGGTCCCACCTACAAGTAGCGTTCAACTATTTTCCAATGCCATCACTATGGTCTTAGTAATGTCGCACCAAATATGTCAACACCACCACTATATGGAAAATATAATGGTGACACCGATTAAAAATAGGGCGCCACCAACTCAAATTGTGGCTAGCCATTTCTCTACTAGCGGCGGGTCTTTTGCCACTAGCGTGATGACGACAACGACGCAGGCGACGTTGGAGGTGCCTGCGGCCTTGAAGGCCATGCCCATGAGGTCACTGTTCGCTACTATGGCCTAGTTTAGTTTAGTCTAAATTTATGTCGATTGTTAAATTTCTCCATTTGCATGTAATATATTGAACTTCTTACATTTTATTTGTATTTTGTGCGATGATTTGGTGATCATGGTTGAATAGCCGGCGCCTAGCCAGATGTCCGCGAGCACACTTGAACATGTCCATGAACATTTACGGACAAATTTTTGGTGATGTGCATTGGAGATGCCCTTACATTTAGAGATTAGACCCTTGTGTGATGCCGTCATTACTTCAACATGGTGAATGACCAACCATGAGTTAGAGCATGTACAACCAGAACCTTCATATCGATCAGGCGGACGACCAGGTCAGTGACCGGTCATAAAAATGCCACCCCCTCAAACCGATCCTATACGTCCAGGTTGTCTGTCACCCCCAAACCCAGCCCATATTTGGGGCGGATATGAGGAGGCCCGAACGCGTCCACCATGTCAGATTGGCGAGGAGGACCCATGCGAAAACACGCAGAAACCCATAGATCCGACTATGGGTCACCGGTCTGCATTCATGCTGTCGCTCCAGCACTCTGCCCGAGGGGTCAAACCAGGCTATTTAAGTCGGACGGCGAGCCTCACAACCCTAGACACCCTCATTTTCTCCCTCTCCCTATAGTCCACGCCGCCACCAAGACTGTGAGTGCGCCCTATTCCACTTAGACCTCGCCGTCCATCGGTACCTATGGTCCGCCGCAGGATTACCCAATATTCAGGAAATCGTTAACTGGTAGCTCCTTGGCCGGTTTAGGAGTAGTGATTAATCGGTGAATCGGCCTATTGACGGGATTAATCGGTCAACCATTAATCACTAGATTTAATAGGAACCTGCCAACACATATCTAGTTTCTTCATGTATTATACCATACTTTATACTCCTAGCTATGTAATATACCAAAACATGCTACCGTACACATATAAAAAGCAAAGAGAGAAGGTTAAATTACTAATCCTAGCTATTAAGGCGGGGGATGGGGCTGGAAGGGGTTATGGGTAAAAAATTTGGGATTTGTTTGCCCACCCGTTTATGAGCTAGCAGGGATTAATCGGCCTGCCAATTGATTGATCAAGTCTAATAAGCCAATTAATCGACATGACAAGTTAACACGACGAAGATGTGCTATTCGACTCGGTCATGCTATGAGTAGCGATTAATTGGCCCGTTAACCTATTAATCGGGGTGAATCGTTGAACAGTGTGATTACCTACCACAAGATGTTATCCGGCAGCTCTGGGCGAAGATCCTAGCAGAGATGGAGGGACGACGCGGCACTCACATTGCAGTAGGCACCGGAGAAGAAGGCGACTGACGCAGTGATGGAGAAGCAAAAGGCGCTGAACGAGGAGATGGAGGAGGTGGAGCCGTGGGATGAGGAGGAGCAGGGCAAGGCGGATTCAACGCCGAAGTAGGCCGGATTTGGTTTGGAAGACGCACTGGCGGAGTTTGAGGTTGTCCAAGCGAAGGAGGCAGCGGGGCGGGAGGCCATCCTCAAGTTCGTCCAATTGGAGGTGGGTGTGGTGGCGAACCACCGCTTACTCCACGAGGCGGAATTGGAGCGTGAGCAGCTCTTCGCCGACGAGGAGGATGCGCCGGAGTTTCGCCCTGCCGCCAATGACCAAGAGGTTGGTGGCACCGGCAAGAACGTCATCGACATATCTGATGACGAGTAGATAGTTAGCTATGTACGTAGATGAATCTCAAAGTTGCATGTAGTAGTATGGGTATGATCAAGAAATGAGGACTATGGTTGCAATGTCAAAGAAATGAAGGGTGACCGGTCACTATTCGCGGATGCACCCGGAAGAGTCCAAAGTGAAAATCAGTTACATAAGAAGAGCAAATAACACATTATTTCCCGTTTTCATGTGGATAGACAAAAGTGTTTTTATCCCTAAAAGACGTAGTAAGGATCCTATCCCATTTCTTGTATTACCTTGAATTTTAGGTATATTTTGTGCAAAAAGAAATGAAATTCTACTCTTCGTTGTTGATAAAACAAAATCCCTACTCGCTTCATTGTGTATCCTTTTTCCCGTCTTGAATTTTAGGATATTGAATATAAGGAACTCTCTTTTGAGCTACTGTAATTTTGAAAATGAACAAGCTATTTCATCTCATAAAGTTCCACGCTTGCAGTTTTGTCAAGAAAATTAGACCCAATCCAACAAACAAGACAATGCTTAATTACGCGGACGTATAGTACTACCACTCTTTTGTTTCACCAGTTTGGAACCGTGGTCTGGATCTACATCGGGAAAGGACAATCTGCCACTTGTACGCTAGCAGCCGGTAAAGTGGTGACCGGTGGGTGTGGTATTTTCGTTCCAAAAGAGCATAAAAAGTTGCAGGCTCGTTTCCCCTCCACTAGTCTCCTTCCCAGCTTGAATTTCCTTCGTTTTGGGGGCTTTTCTCAGTGCATGGTCGAACGGTTTGTGGAAAACATGACCATCATGCACAGACCATGGCGCACCTGAAATCCTGACTATATATAGGGTCGCGCTATTCGTCACCCTGGGTGAGGAATAGTTATTCTTCACCCCCTCTCTATTTTGACATCAATGCACCGTATTTTACGTTTCGTAAATTTTGTCTTATTTCATACGTAAAAAGAAAGCGTAAGAAAATATATACTTGCCGTAAAAAATATTTTATGTTACGTAAAGTTACGAACGTAAAAACATACATAAAATGCGATATTTCTGGTCTTATAACCTTTTTGTTTTTGTTTTTTTATACCAAATTTTACGTAGTGAATCAATATAAATGTAACTATTTGTATTCCAAATGTAATTTATTTATGAAGCGATCGTAAGATTACCTCGGATGAAGAATAACTTATTCTGCAACCTGGGTGATGGACTATATATATATATATATACACGCAAGATCACCGGACGTCTTGTTTGTTGTTTCCAAAAAAATAAAATTTAAAATGTAGCCATCGTTTTCAAGTGGCCACTGCATCGGTTCTTTAGGCATCCAAGGATGGAGAGGGACCAACAACATGCGGTCCATGTGAGATTAGTATACACCATCGTGCAAGTTGCAGGCTGAAAAATGGTCCGATCTGTGTATAATATTGCCTAAGGGACTGGGAGCACAGGAAAAGATTTTTATCATGTGGCTGCTAACATGCCAGGGCGGATGTGTGGTTGCTCCTTGTGCCTAAAAGGTCTAAAATGTTATTTTTCATGGAGCAATAAAGAGTCCAGCCAGCGTCGAGTTGGTCAAGCTGGAAATGTGTTGCCCTTCTAATAAAGAATTTTCAGCCTCCTGCCATATACGTACGTTAGTATAAATAAACAAATTTCAAATCCATAGAAGAATGACTTGATCCTCGGTAAATTATTTCTTTGAAAAAATAAACTTTTTGATTGGTAACTTTTGCATGACCAAACATCACTCAAGGAAAAACAAAATTTACACCGGAAGAGTGAGGTCCACGTGTTGCTGCTCCAAAAAAAGGCACTACTCAAAAGGCAAAAGCTTCTCTCGCCGGCCTCCGTTTTTTACTTTACTTTTTGTTTCCTCCCTGGAAGGTACCCTCACCTCGCAGACAGCGGGCCCAAGCCACAACCGGACCCACACGAACAGCGTCACATGCTGCTCCGCGAGGCGTAAGTGCGCACCAGCAACGGCTTTTCGGGTACGTGCGCCCGGCTGTTTTCCCCACCGCACACTCAGATTGACAGCGAGAGCGGAATGACGTGGCGAGACGTGGGGCCCACTGACCGGTGGGGCCGCGGCAATTCGTGGCCAAGGATTGCTTCGCGGCCGCTGACTGGGGCCCGGACCGGCCGCGCCAGTCGCCGGCCACCGGCCTCTCCAACCACATGTGTCCCTTTGCTAAACAACCCCCTAACTATCTCGTAACCACAAATAAGTTTACGCTGCGTAACCACGTTGATAAATGGATGCAGATAATACCCACGTCTATAACGGGGAACGGATTTTTGCACCGGAATCCACTTTAACACAGAAAAAGAGTATATTTGCAGATTTAAAGAACTCCAAAATTTCATTTTCACCTAGGTCACAGAAGGTTACATTTTATAAATTTTTCGAGAGCAAGTTAAAAGTAAGGATCCTCGCAAAAAAAGAGAGAGTTAAATGTAAGGATACATGTGGGTGTGGCTTCTTTTCTGGAATTCTTCAAAATGTATGAATATGTTTGCTTTGCCAAGTTTTAGGAAGCTGATGCACCATAACGACACGATCATTCCAGTATTTTGCTATTCCTCTCATCATGAATCCTATGGAGTCCATGACATAGTAATCGTGTAGGAATGGGGGCGAGCTGATCATAATCTCCCTTCTATGATTTTGTGTTCTCCGGATCATGCTCCTGATATTCAAAATTTTGTTGATTCTACAACTTTCGACGTCCCCATCTTATCGGACCAGCAGTCATCGACATGCCTGTTGATCTAAAGGAACTAGAGTCGATTGATATGAAGTGACAAATGAAGAAACAAAGACATCAATAGTTGGCACTCTCATTCATCTGCTTAATTAGTCTATTTGATCTTGTTCACTCCGTGGACACATGAGAACTTTTTTTTTTTGCGAAACCAAGGCAAAAGCTTTGCTTGTTCTATTGCTTAAGAAGAAGATCTATTGCCAGGTTAATCACGAAAAAACGGACAAAAACGATACATCCATGACTAAGACTACTCCCACCAACGACACCTCGAACTCAACAAAAGCACACAAGCATCACAAACACAAACACACGGGAAATCCACTCCATCGAAAAGCGGACTTACCAGAAAAAGAAGTCGTATGGACCTTGCTAACATGTACTCCCTCCGTTCCATATTAAGTCACCGGTTTAGTACAATTTTATACTAAATCAGCGACACTTAATGTGAAACGAAGGGAGTAAACAAAAGTATGATATGAGCCATATCATCACGTGTTTTACCCCGCTCGACATGAATGGTTAGTTATCTTATAATCCCACAATCACTTCTTTTTTGTGACAATAACGCGTTTATACAACCCAAAATGATAAATGCCACACATGTGGCACGAAGTAACATCGCCCTGACGTTTTTACAACTAAAATTATCACTCAAGAAAGAACAAAATCCAAACAAAAAAACTAAAACTTGACATCAAACAGAAAGTTGACATGCTTCACAACTAAAGTTGTCATCCTCAGGTAACTAAATTTGCCATCAGAAAACGTCGGGGCAGAATTGCTTAGTGCCACACGTGTGACACTATCAGGGTCCATACAGCCCAAATGATAAAAACACAAATACAAACACAAACGAACACGAACACGGGTGAAAAAGGAAGAAAAAAAACACAAAATAGTGCGAAAGCAGGATATCCATTAAATGGATCCGACCCGCTTAACACTAAGGACCACAGTGCAATTACCCAAAAAGTGCAGTAGTGTGGCCTCACGGACGCGAGGCTAAATGGGAGCAAATCTTTTCCCCCTTTGTAGCCGAGTCGCCAACTCCACTTGTCGGATCTTGCCCCATATGGAGCTCGCCGGAGCCGCACACCCTCAGCCGCCGGAGTCCGACGTGGCGCCGCCCCGTACGCCTCCGCAGGCGCCGGTAGAGGTGAAGTCACGCGAGTTCCTACTCCCCTCTTCAAAATCTACTCTGCTCTGTTCTCCCCCTTTCAGTTCGTCAAACGCTCTGTCTGTTCTTCATCCTCTTGCGATTTGATTCGAGGAAATGGTGCGATTTTATACGGTACAAGTATATGTCTTCTGTTTCTTCTCTCGCGTGGGCAATTGGAAAAGGCTGTTAGGAGGTGCGGCTCGGCGGTTGCTTCAATCAGTTCATGTCAGTTAGTCATGGATTCTCCAATTAGCACTGCAAGACAAGGCATAATCGCTTCGGCTTAGCAGTCGCTAATCTAGTCATATGCTCGATCTTAGCTAGGCACTTGTCCCAGTCGAATCCCTGCTAATTTTGCATCTTTTGGGAAGATTGATTAGGTTAGGTTAGTTAGATAGGGACCATGTCAAGCTTTTCGATTTGTAGCTGATTTTGCAGTTCAAAGTATCATTTATGGGCTTCGTTTCATGGCTAGTAATTGCAGGATGGCTGTGTGATGCGTCTGTTGACTGTATCTGCACATGAATTTTGGGTGGGTACATATAGGGATAGGCCAATTCTCCTATCTTACATAGTTGAGCAGATTTTGATGTGGTTACAAGTTCTTGTACATCAGGCTATTTTAAAGCAGCTCTGGACTAGCTAGTCTTGGACTCTATCTAAATGGAAACTCCTCTAAAGTTTGGTAAAGTTTGCCTGCTTTGATGCAAATCTCACTTTAGTTACCGTCTGTACTTTGACAAATTCACTTTTAGGGTGCGATGAGTGCTTTGGATTAGGTAGATGGAAATCCATATCAAATTTCCTACCTTGGTTCTACTGGATTTGTGCACCAACTGTGACATAGATGCACAGTTGCCTTTCTCTTTCTAGTCTGAAATTCTGATCCTATATAGAGCTTAACTGTCCTGGAATCTTAGATTGGTCCGCAGCAGCAATTATAGATTCATAGTATCGTTGACGACGGTTGGACTCAACTGTGCCCACTGTGCTTAGTCTCAAATTTCCTAGAAGTTCTGAAATTTTTAATTTACATCTGAAAGTTCGAACCACAAACCAGAGTTCGACCATGTCATACATCATGTTATGCCTGGTAACCATAGGTTTTAAGCTCTCTGCACTATCATGGGAAAATTCTGTCAGTGATGCCACATAGAAATATATGTTGAGTGCAAGAAAAACAATAGCCATCATCCAGATTCAAAAATGGAACAAGTCATGTTTCCCAGTCAAATCAACCATATCCCCTTGGAAGCAAACTAATTGGTTTTCTGATACTATTTAGATATTGGTACGTCTTTTTAAGCTTGCTGCCTCTTACAAAATAGAGCACCGCTACAGGGACGACGTTTGCCAGCTGATAATTGCACGACTTGCGTATCACACCGTCCATGGACAAGTATAAAACAGTAGCAAATGGCTGGATTTGCCATTGTGCCAGTGTCGTGCACTGTCGTGTCTTGTGTGAAGTACTTCCGTACAAAATAAGATGTTACACACAGAAGGCTTTCCTAGTTGCCGAAAATATATTTGCGTATATAACAAGCATTGAAGATAGACTAGACATTCATTGCTCAAATGGTGTTATAGCTATGTGTTTATTTCACAAAATACCATTTTTGTGAATGACTTAGATACAATTAATTTATTAAAGGCTTTTAGTACTTGGATTTGTATATGTTATTGTTTGTTCTATTATCCTATCATAAACATACTTGTTACTTTGCCATTCATCTTGTTTAACTTACTCTTTATCTAATCATCAGGATTCATGCAAAGATACAGGAGACACAAGGATCACTGAGGAAAATTCATGCACACCGCCGGATTTAAATCTTAGTCAACCAAATAATTCTGGCCTTAATAGTTCGAGTGCGTGTGAGAACCAGACATCCAACGGTGATGAGATGACTGAACCAGAATCCACACTGGAAGCAGCTAAGACCGAGGGTGATGGATCAAACAAAGAGAAGGTCCTAAAGAAGCCAGACAAGATTCTGCCATGTCCTCGGTGTAACAGCATGGACACAAAGTTCTGTTACTACAACAATTACAACATACACCAACCAAGGCATTTTTGCAGGGGTTGTCAAAGGTATTGGACGGCAGGTGGAAGCATGAGAAACCTCCCTGTCGGTGCTGGTAGGCGCAAGAGTAAGAGCTCCAGCACAAACTGTAACGGTATATTGATTCCAGGAGGCAGTCTAGCCGCTCCTGGAGGTGATTCTTCCGTCATTCCATTGTCTATAAAGGAAAATCAACCAGCAGTTAAGTTTGGGTCTGATTCAACTCTACCTAACTCCATGGCTTCTTTGTTGAGAGTTGAAGAGCAGAATAAGAACAGCAACCCTGCGTCAACAGCACATCCCAGAAATGGTGAGAACCAGACCTGTCCACCTTCAGCAACAACTTCTGATAATCCACGGATTGAGTCAGTTAAAGCAGCAGTTGGGGTACATCAAAATGGAATTACCGGGGATTGCAATGGCGTCACTCCCATGCCTCCTATACCCTGCTTTCCCGGTCCCCCTTTTATGTACCCATGGAATCCAGCATGGAATGGTGTTCCTGCCATGGCAGCACCAGTGTGCCCAGTCCCAGCTGAACCTGCAAATTGTTCAGAAAATGGCCATGGAGGTAACATTCAATGGAACTTTCCACCAATGGTGCCGATGCCAGGATTCTGTGGCCCACCCATTCCTTTCCCGCTAATGCCGCCTTCCGTTTGGCCATTGGTTTCTCCCTGGCCTAATGGCGCATGGAGCGCGCCGTGGCTTGGACCCAGTTATAGCATGTCAGCAGCACCTCCCACAAGCAGTAGTACATGTTCAGATAGTGGTTCTCCAGTCCTTGGAAAACACCCAAGGGATTCTGATCCGCGAGGTGGTGAAAAGGCAGAAAAATCCTTGTGGATTCCGAAGACGCTCCGGATTGATGACCCCGACGAAGCTGCAAAGAGTTCGATCTGGACCACCCTCGGGATTGAACCTGGCGAGCGCGGCATGTTTAGAGCGTTCCAGCCGAAATCTGGTGGCAGGGAGCAAATGTCCAACGCAGCCCGAGTCATGCAAGCGAACCCTGCGGCTCAATCCCGATTTGCGTCCTTCCAGGAGACGACGTGATACGGAAACTTCCGTCGTGTTTTAACTTTTCTTCAAGCATGTTATATCAAGAAAATGATGTTGTCTGAGCACTGATCGGCGATGTAGATGTTGTGCAACTGTACTATCGGGATAGCGGTGCTGTTTTTCTCCCTGTAATTTTCTTGTAGAGCCTGTAACACTCCACCGGGTTCATGATCAGACCGCCAGCATGTGTTTGGTTGTACAATGATAATAATTGTTAATAGCATTGCTTAATGCATACAGGTGTTCTGCTTTCAGAGTTCTGCTTAATGGCCACAAGAACATGGCATGTTTACTGAGAAGCACAAGATTTAGAAACACAAACCAGCTGACGAGAAGTTCAACTCTGAAGAAAACCGGTAACTTTTCCGCGCTTCTTGATATTTGCTGATGCATCTGCTTCTCTGCTAGAATGGAATTTGTGTGTATGTGAGTGATGACTAGTGGTGGTTGTAAGCTATGTGTATCGATCTATCTATCTATCTAGAAGCCAAATTAGTAGTGGTTGGTCACCTCTGTGGCCTGCATTCTGATTAGTTGAGACGCCCCTGTCTTTGTCTTTGTTCTACTACACACTGTGCCGCCTTTATATCAACATCGATGTGTAAGCTCAGGAAGTCTCCCAAGTCGTAAAGCCCCCTCTTTATCAATGGTTCGGTAAGCTCTTTGCGGATGTGACAGGTGACTCGGTGCAGCGCCTCTTTCTGTTCATGCTCCACCATGCATCTTTTCTTCAGTTCCCAGCAGATGTGTCAGCATGCTAACTCTGCCACTGAAACGGGTACTTTTGTTCCTGAAAATGCTTGCTCCCTGCACTGAAGTAGAAGTAGTGTAGTACTCCTTGCAGGAACTCGAAAGGCACTGTCTGTAAAAAGCCTGCCACTAGATCACTCTCACTGTCACTGCAGTGGTTGGGATTTTTTGTTCTCCTGCATTTTTGCCTCTTCTGAACGAGTAACGTTTGGTCGATCCATTGGAGGTTCAGTGCATTTTTGCCTCTTCCTGAATGAATAACGTTTGGTGGATCGGTCATCCTGGCTAGCTTTGATGCAACCCCGCAGCCAAATGTTAGGCGGAGGGCAGAAGCAGTCAAAGCTCCGGCTAGCCAGACGTGAAAGCGTGCGTGTTGCTTACTGAATTTCCGTAGTGTCCAAGTTTGACTGACACATATAGTACTCCTAGTGGGGAAAGGGTAGATTCCTCACTGATAATGCACGCCACAGCACTTTGGCAGGCACCACTCGACCGACATATATCGGCTAGGGTAGGCTGCGGATGACCAAAGTCCATGAGCTAGGGAAGGCAGATTACACTACCCATAGTAGTTTATCTGATCTGATCCCAAAGCAGGAGGAAGAGGAGCAAGTGCATGCTCGATTAGTCAATCATGGTCACCAGATCCAAGGCTTAGCTCCGAACCCGGCCGCGCGCGCGTTGGAAAAAGTATATTGGTGGAAAATGACATGTGTGCGTGCTTTTTGACACGCGGTGTCCTCCTTTTGGTCGGCACGGGGCGGTGAGCTCGCCACTTGCGACCCACCTGTTCCCGGCACCGCTCGACACGTCCGCCCGCCGGGGAATCTCTGCACCTACGACGGGCTACGGTTCGGCGATGCACAGCAACATTTTTGTACATACGTGCCATGCAGAAACAGCACACATCTCCTCTGTAGTATTATCTGGCGTTACATTGATCTCGACGAAGCAAATACAGAGGAATTATGTAAGGTAAAAGAATGGCTCGGACGGCCGGGCAAAGGTAAAATTTAGGACTACGCTACACACTATCATCGGTTCCAATGTTGTTCACAGTGACAGTGGTATGCATGCATATGGGTTGACTGGTTGATTACATAGGTGGATATATGTTTGGACCGGACACATGGTGCACTATATGTGTATATTGCCGCTATATCTATAAGCTGCTGCTATGTCGACCAGGCACGTACGTACAGGCATGGCATGCATGCACGGTTGATGGACTGCTTGCCTCTCGATCCATCGTGCGATCGCCAGTTCCACTCCACAGTACAGTACTCCGTACGTCCTAATTTTAGAAGCTTCCGTTTGCATCGAGAGATCGATTAACTGAAACCTGCACCATGCATGCGCCCGTCTCCAACGATCGGAGGAACCAGTTTCAAATTTCACACCAATCAACAACCAGCCAGCTCGATTAATTTGACCTCGCGACCTGCCGATCGTCAGGAAATTACAAGACAACACAATGAGAAGAGACATTTTCCATGGATTAATGTTAATCGGATGTGTCTGTTCATATACTACGTGCATGCATTTTCAGCATGTGTGCCGGTGTGCTACTGAGTAGTGAGTACCGAGTACTGACCAGGTAGTAGCTCTCGCCCATCTGCAAGCTCTGCATGAGCACGCCGTAGTCGTCGACGGGGAGGAGGCCGCCGCTGGAGTGGACGAGCATCACGTCGTGCCCGAACATGGAGCGCAGGTCCATGGGGCCCCGTGGCACCTCCGTCGCCACTCCGTTGATGAACACCGTGATGCCCGCTGCACGCACGCACGCAAACAAATCACCATCAATACTCTATTAAGCTCTAAGAAATATTAACATCCCATCAGCTATCTGGCATGGCGCGCCCCCAATATTCGCGCTAATGTGTTCCCTTGTTCTGAACATGCATTAGCTGTTTGTTGTGGAAAATTCAGAGCAGGCATGTTTAACATAGTACACATGCACGCGTGCGTCAACAACTATAGTTGAATTTTATAATGCATGAAGCATAGAATGTGGTTACAAACTTAGAATGAGTACAGCATGGCTAAATTAGTACAGTTAAGTAAGCGCCACACCCATCCAAAATGGAGCTTGTTTTAGTACCAGTCATACTAGTAGTACATTTCAAAGGTTAAAGAAATAACTACTCCATTTAAAATTTTGTAATGTGTAACTGTATTTTAATGTGAGACAGCATGTTTGCACATAGATTAATGGTCAAAGTTCATCCTGAAGACTGTGTCATTGCCTTAAATACTTATGATATTTTGGACCAGAACAAGCATAATATGTAATGGGGTTGTTTGTTGCTAATTATGGGGAAATTATGCCTGACTTGCGCATGCCTCTTTAGGCCTTAGAAGTGGCTGAAAACATGTACTTAAAGCAAATACTTATGAAATTATGCAGTACTATGAAACAAATAATTAAAGCAAAGAGACAGGATTTAACATAATAGAATTGTGTTGTATTTACCAGATAGAAAACTAAAACTAAAAATGAAGCCACATAATATGACAACTTTAACAGTTTTACGGCGATGATCCAAAAGTAGTGCATACACGAAACTACTTGTAGTTTGTCCATACATGCAAGAACAAAGCAAAGACAATGCAACTTCTGGTTGAAAATTTTCAATTGCCTCAGATGTATGTATGATGCATGAGGTATCTCTTCGCTGATATTATGATCCAAACAAGAGGTGAAAAGGTAAACAATACGATTTTCTTGTACCGAATCTATAGCGAAGAAGAGGAAGAAGAACGAATTCCATCGACCGATCAAGGAAGAAGCCAAAATGTTGATTAAAATTCCGTAAATTAGCTTGCATGCATGTGCGATCGAATTATTCATGGTTGAGAACTTGGGAGGAACAAAAACATGCATCGGTAGCGCGAGGCATGCATGGCATGGCGGGGCTCACCTGGTTGGCACGAGTAGTAGAGCTGCTGCTGCTGCTGCGCGGCGGCCGCAGAGAACGACGACCCGGAGCCGCCGCCGCCGCCGCCGTCCGCGTACCCCATCTGCCGCGAGATGGCGAACAGGTCGTCGCCGCCTCCGCACTGGTCCATGTCCCCCACCATCCCCACCGACGGCGGCGAGGGCGGCCAGGACGAGGAGGAGGAGGACGAGCTGTACGCGGCGCCGCCGTGCGCGAACAGCCCCAGCGACGTGGACGAGGCCGCCGAGCCGAGGCCGCCAGGCGCGGGTGGCGACCCAGAGGATGCGGCGGACGCCTGCGCCTGGGCCTGTGCCTGTGCCTGCGCCTGCGCCTGGAGCTGGCGCTGGCGGCGGCGGGAGCGGGAGCGGCGGTTCTGGAACCAGTAGAAGACGTTGGCGTCGCCGACGGCGCCGAAGCGCTCGAGGAGCTTGCGGATGCGGACGGTCTCGTCCTTGGGCGGGTTCACCATGCCGCTGTTGAAGATGGACTCCAGGATCAGTATCTGCTCCGGCTTGGGCGTCCACCGCGACCGCACCGGCTCCGCCGGCTGCAGGTCCGGGCTGTGGCCGCCGCCGCCGTCCATGGGCACGATCGGTCGAGCTAGCAGGATGGCCGGGAATTGGAGTGTTGGACTATGAGGCGAGAGCGAGCGAGGGAATGTGTTGCTTGGTGAAGACAGAAGCTTCGGGCAGGCTATATATAGTGTCGATCGCGCGCTAGTGCGGTTGCTGCGAGTGAGAGGGGTAACATTCCTCGATCGGGTGGTGATTCAGCCGGTGGAGGACAAAAGAATCTTTTTACCACCGGTGCTCTCCTTTTCGTCGGCTGTCTCCGGGGTGTCAGCTTGGCGCCTCCGGGTACCGTTCCAGCCGTGTCCCGGTGAAGGTGAGGTTGTGTGTTGTGGGGATGACATGACGGTGATGTTGACTCGCGAGGGGCTATGGAACCTTGCCACTTTCTACTGACCGAAACCAGAGTGAATTTGGTGTCACCGTTGGTTTGCGGCCGTCGGATATGCAAAGAGAAAATTGGAGCGTTGAACTGAGTTAAGCGCGTGGTGAGTTGAACTTGCCCTCCCTTTTTCGTCTCCTTTCTCTGGTTATGGATAGATTTTTTCCGTTATTTCAGTTGTTAATGAAAAGGGTATGCCGGTAAAAAAGAATTGAGTAAGCGCGCGTGTGACACTAGTTTGTTCTCCGACGAAGGAGCTACCTACGCGAGTGAAGTAACTGTAGTCAACATAGAGCAACTCTAGTAGAGTTGGCATATTGACAGCCTTCATATTGGATATGTACTGTGCTTCATATAGATATGGAGATTATGAGGGAAACACACAAATGTCTAATCGTTCACTCCATAACCGCGAGTCAGTCGTCAATGGTACATTCCTTTTTTTTCCTCTGGTCTCGAAATGTGAGTTAAGCTTTAAACAAAGAAGAGGTACGAGTGGAACAACATTGGCCTCCAGCTCCTTCTGTCCCTTAATCTCCCAACCTCACTACCATCCTACATGAGGCGGAGGACGATGTGAAGTTTTCTTCATGTCACATGCAATCTACATGTAACTGCCATATGAAGTGCGCTTCAAAAGACAGTCCTGAGTTACCATGTATGACAACTGGGAGGCCAGATATGGAGGGCAGTCCATAAATTACGATGATCCCAGACACGGTGGTCACTCCTCTAAAAGCAAAAAAGCCATAATAACGGTTATTATGGCGATCGGACAGATATGACGACTCTGCTAGAGTTGCCCTTAGTACCACCCTACCACATTGTTGCCTCCACACACAAAAGAACTTAGTACCGCATCTTCATTTTGTGTATATTCAGCTACACTTGCAAAAGGAAAGTTGTTGGTTCAAGGTAAACGTTTTTGGACAAAGCGGAATGGACAGTAAGATATATATCCACTCAAAAAGAAGTAAGATATATATATGACACTTAGAACCTAAGGTGGGGCAATTTTTTAGTGGTTTTAAGCTAAGGTGTTACACGAGTGTATAACTGTTAGCTATATGCTATGTTTCGAGCAAAGGGAAACGATAATTCTACAGTATGTCATCCCTATAAGTAATTTTCCTTTGTTACCATTTGGAATTAAGGAGTTGATATCCTACCTTCCTTTGGAATTCCTATGGAATAGAGCATTCCATAAGAATTTTGCAACAAACCAAACATGATGTCTAACCTCATGTTTTTTCTCTTTGTGTCTACACATCATGTGTTTTTTCTCGAAAATGCTATCTGGCGAACATACGCTGGGGTGGGATCCCATCGAACGTCCCCTTAGATATTGATATGACCGTGTCAATTTTTGCCCAAAACTCCCCACATTTTAAACAAAATGACATGGCTGCTTTGAAAAACGCCACCCCAAGCCACATAAACCATCTTGGGGGTCGCGCTTGCCATCGGTCCTGGCGAACGGTCACCAGGTTTGGGTTCCTTTTCCAAACAACAGCTTTAAAGTTGTTATGTGTTTTGATTCCTATATGATCGCACGATACACGTCATCTCAATTCATGCGTTTTTCATTCATACGTTTGAGTTCTTTTGTTTCTAGCGCTTGTTTTTTTTTCTTTGCAGGTAATAACACTTTGAAGATGGCCATATGTGTCATCGCAAAAGCAAGAAAGAGATAACCATTTGTGCACTACAAAGTGAATGTGGATGTGAATCATGATAAGTGTATAAAACACCCTATTCATTTTATAGACCGCTGTGCAACGCAGCATACTTTTCTAGCTATAAGCTAGCTAGATCCAAACATTATGCATGAAAGAGCCCGGAGACATGTATAGATTCTAGTGGCCATACATGCTCGCCCGCCACCAGATGACTAGACCAAGATAAGCTTTTTATGAGTTCACCTTAAAGGCGTCCAAATCACATGTGCTCTTGGAAAGGAGGACGTCGAGGGGGAACACAAGTGCCCCACAGTTTGGCCTGTGCCTGGATTGACCTTCGGTCCACGCAGGGGGCATCGTCCGCCTGGTGCTAGCTTTTCTTAGGTGATCGATCGATCGGCCGATCGCTGTCCCTGGCCGTGGCGCGCCGGGTTGGGGTTGGGGTTGGGGTTGGGTCGGGGATCGACGGAGCTTGGACGGACCACACGCGGCCGGTCCGGACCCCGGCGCACCGCGTCGGCATCGCGACGTGGCTCCCCTGCCCGCTCCACTGTTCCGCCCTTGGTCTCTTCCGCGTACTATCCTATGATGTCGCCACCACATCCCCGATGGACCAGCTATAGTTAACACGTACCACCTGAACCACCACGGCCACAGGCATATCGTGTCCGTGTGAGTGATCTCCGCTGCACAGGCAGGGAAAACAGAATGACTAATTCACATTTAGATATTTTTTAAATATGTCACATCTAAGTAGTTCATCATATAATTAGGGGTTTCAAGATTAGTATAAAGTGATTTTTAATTGTTTTTTTGCTGATGTTGTGTGATGTCATACTTAGATGTGACATAGTTATGTCACATCTAGATGAGTCCTAGCCACATCCCAGGAAAAATCTGGTAATCTACGCGTATGCATGTACCTACGTACGTACGTACGTGCATGCGCTTGTGATAAACTTGTTTATTGGGGAATCTACCATCTATCTATCTATCTATCTATCCGTGCATCATGGCAGCTGACCCAAGTAGCAGGGAATCTGCGGTCTGAAGCCAGAAAATTCCCCGTCCCGGACAAGGGGGAATCAAAATTTCCCTGCTGCTCCGCGCTCCACGTCGTGGCCGCGCGCGGAATAGGCTAAAGAATTGCCAACGCCGCGCCGCGCGGGGGCTCGGGCCGCGCATGATTGGCCCGCCGTTCGGTTTCCCCCGGCGGCTTCCTCCCCCCCCGTCGGCACGCAGCAGAGGCTGAGCAGAGCGGACGACGACGAGGGGAGGCGTCAGTCACCTGCTCTGCATGCTCTGCTCCGCCCCTGCCGGGCTGCCACCGCCTCCCTTGGCACATTCCTCCGCCGTCTTTGTCCCGTTGCTCTGCGTGCGGTGCACCCAGGCCAGGGAATCTGCGACCGAAAAGTTACCTCTCGTCGAGTGCGTTTTGCGATTGCACGGAGCTGGGCTGTGTGTCACTCCTCGCACCGTGCGTGAGCACATCGCCCTGCAACGTGTGCGGGCTTGCATGATTAACGAGGCCAGTTGCGGGAACGCACCGGCGACGTGTCGACGGATGCGCCGGCTGGCTGGCATGGCCGCGGTCTAAAGTGGCATGCAGTGCATCCGGCGGCATCGGTCACATCGGCGAGGAGGCGGATTACGGCGGTGAGTGGAGGGACGTACGAGGCCGACAGTGGCCGGAAAAGGGAGCTCCAGCTCCATGATTCCGTCTCCGGGTGATAGATTAACCGGCCGGCCGGACCAATCATGCGAACCTGCCTAACACGGCCCCCTTTTCCCCTTCAACCCTGTTTGTTACTGCCGCCAGTGGACTAACTATTATTACTCCAAGAGATAAGGGGATAACTAACGTACTACACGTATGCGTGATCATAATTGGTTCACCAACATGGCCACGGAAGCAAGAACAGGAGCTAGAGCAAAGTTATGAACGGGCTTCCTTTAGGCATCCCAATATTCGTCTGGTCGTACGTAAATCTATCATTGACACCTGGGCCGTTCTTAGTGTCTGTACCATGGAGCGTCTCTATAATAGCCATTTAAGGCTTTTTGCTTAGGCGAAACCCTCGTAATGGAAGAACGAAAGCTCCTTTAAAATGGTGACATCTTGCTCCTCTCCATAGGCGTCTACAATTCAGTTTTTGGAGCACAATTGACATAAGCAACCCTTGATCCAAGAATTTCCTGAGCTTCAGTCCTTTGTGCAAAGAAGTTGCATGTTTACCGAAGTGCTTGCCACATATGACATTACTGCCTTGTTGCGTAATCATGTTTTACTGGAGGCTTGTCGAGAACTACTTCAACTGCGGGAGCAACAAGATCAAACATAACTAAAAGAAACACGACAAAGTGGCATGATAGGATCTGGATGTGTTTCTTTTATGTGCGTGCGCGCGTGTGCACACTCTTATGGCCCATGTGGCCTATGCAACTCAACAAACAATACATGTTTCCCCAGCAACCCTAACCTTATAGAGTACACCACCCATGTCAGTTGTCTATCCTAGCCGCTGCCCCCCACCCCCTACTTCAGCATGTTGTCATGACATGTTTGACTTAACCTAACCGTTCCAAACCCGGACTGGGATCTGGATCAAGGAAGTCGTTCTCTTTGGTGATCTCATCGGCAGGCTGGAACGAAGGCAAGATAGTCGGTCTAGCAAAGGAGGAAGGATTAGGGAGGTTGTCAGGATTTCATCCCAGGAGGCAAGAAAGATGCACAGTTAAATTCTAGACAAACTCGGGGGCAACTAAGCATGTGTGCCACTGGGGTGGCCTACCGACTAGAAAGCCGGTAGGTGGGCCGGCCGCAGGGCCCAACGGGCCAAGCCGTGAACCAGGCCTTTTGCCCCGCCAGAAGTCATCCTTCCAGAAAATCGTCATCGTGGCGTACTAGTTAAGGAATCCTGGTTCGACAAAGGCTCTAGGTCGGTAGCAACTCCTATAACCCTAGGCCTTGTCGCTCTTTATAAGGCGATGTTAGGCGTAGATTGAGATAGATTTCATCTCTCTACCTTAGTTTCGATAGCTTCATTTCCACAAATATTGTAACTCCCTCATGCGAGGCGATCCATGCATCATTTCAATCCGAAGCAGGAGTAGGGCATTACCTCAACAATGAGACCCGAACCTGGGTAAATGCCTTGCGTGTGATCCCCTCTGGTACTTTTGGTCTCGCATAGCACCCTCTCGGGACTACTAATGGGTCTTCGTACCGACATCAATTATAACTCAATTTAAATGTATAATGTGCTTAAGAAGTGGATCTCACCACCATCAAAGTTTCAGTGTATTTGGAAGAGTGCTTACTGATACGTCCATTTTCCATCTCTATTTCTTATTATAATTCACTCTTTATTAATGATATTGTGTACATTATTGCTCAATTCTAATGCCTTTCCCCTTCAATTTACATGTAATACACGGAGAGGGAAACTCTCAAGAAAATATCGGACAACTGGAAAATAGGGTAAAAAATTGAACCGAAGAAAAAGTATTTTTTCAAAGGTCCAAGGATGAAATTTTTACTGATTTTTTCCCAAACATATGGAGCTAGGAACCTAAACCCATAGGGCCTCCATGCAGTAGGTCCACATGCCCCCCTGGCGAGTGGGGATGGTGTATAGGCCCCCTGAGCACCGCCTTCCGATGCCCTTTTGCTATTAATTCACATTTGACCTAAAAACTCCATGGTTTTTTTTTAGATTTTCTACTGCCGTCTGCGAGTCAAAACCGAGGGGAGCACTTTTTCCCTCCGACAAGCTGATTCTACCAGAGATCCATCCCCTCGGGAGGGAGAACTTGAAGCTATCATCATTATCAACACTCTGATCATCATTGGGATAATCATCCCCAGCAACCCCCTTCGTCCCATCTCTATGATCTATGAACTTTCTTCTCAGATCCTTTGCTGGGAGTAGTTTCTAGTGATGATTGCTCCTTGTAATTGATGCTTTGAAATTTTATTAGTGAAAGATTCATATATTTAGATTGTTAATCATATATTCATCTCCAATGATTATGATCCATATGATGGGTTGTGGGTAGTTTGTTACGTTCTTGAGGACATGTGATAAATCTTGTTACTAATAATGTAGTAAAGTCGAATCTAGTTTAATGTTTTGATATTGTGTTGTGGTGTAATTCTCTAGTGGTGTTATGTGAACATTGACTGCACACCACTTCACCTGTAAGAGTCAAGAGAAGAGCATCGTGCGATTAGTTTGTTTATTATTGAGTGGCCGGAGTGACAGATATTACCGTACCCTAAGGTTATTGCATGAGGGGTTATGAAACCCTAGAATTTATTGCTGTGGTTAGATCCTATCTTAATTACTCTCTTGTATTTGTGAATACTTGCATAGGGAGCGCAATCATAAGTAGGTTGCTTGTTCAATTAAGAACATCACCTTATCATAGTTTTCACAGCACAACACACTACCAAACGACAACTCAATGAACCTTGATGAAAGTAACTTGATGAAATTCCCGTGTGCCCTCGAGAACACCTTGATCCTACAAATAATACAATCATCTTGTCCTTAGCAAAATTAAGGATTTTCCACTTGCTGCATCATTGTAACTCTTGTTACTATTTACTTTCTTGCAATTACTCTTGCTTTCAAACAATCCATAAAAAATCTTTGCAGCTTTACTGTGATCTCTTGCTAGTTTCCATTAACCAATCCCTTCCGCTCCTCGTTGGGTTCGACAATATTAGTTATCAAAAATCCTACAATAGATCTCGTACACTTGTGAGATATCACTTACCAACTCAGGAACAATTTTTTGACTGTTTCTACATATAATCAATACTGGAAACCTTCTCTAGAGGATATTACTTCATTTTCCTGCCTATATTTGTGCCCTATGTCAAGAGCAAGCTGAGGATACTAGTATACATTTGCCGGGACTATATTTTTGTTGGAAATATGCCCTAGAGGCAATAATAAATGTATTAGTATATTACCATGTCCATAATTATGTTTATATTTTTGTGTTATAATTGTATTGGTTCTTGAATCTAGATTCAGAGGAAAAGCTAATTACATGTGTGGAAACATAACACAAATTTTGATCCCTAGTCATGCCTCTAAGACTAGCTCGTGTATTGATGATGATCTTGTTTTCCTTATAATGGGCATTCTTATAGTAAAAAGGTTGTTATAAATAATAAGAATACATTCTTATCGAAACAATGGTGTCAGATAGACCCAAATAAGAATTACCGAGAGATAGTATCATTATTATGTTGTTGGTATTTTTATATAAAGTGTTAACGTTTACTTAGTACGCCAGACCAAGAGCATAAGGGATGGTTACTTTGGTGTTACTGAATATCACTCTATAATCAAAGAGTTTTTTCCAGCTTTTCTATTATGTTTTCATCTAGGATTTTTTAATTGATCATTATAGATTAATTCTCCGTGCTTCATTTAGTGTTCAGACCAAAAATACATCCGTCCCGCACTAAGTCATAAAATTCTCTAAAAATATAGAGAAAGTTTCAAAAACAAAGAAAAAAAGAGAATCAATTTAGTAGAAAAGTACTCTATCCGATTCGAACCAATGACTTACGTCTTAGCACGAGATTACTCTACCACTAATTTAAAAGATGTGAAATAAAAGTAACATACGGGTATACCAGAAACATATGTCTTAGTATCAATAATTTAAGACTGGGATTTACTCCTTTGACGATGGAGAGATACTCTCTAGGCCCACCCAGTGTTACAGTATCATTATCGTCTGGCCAGAGATATGCGATGAAGATAACAGGGATACGGGAATACATATACGAGTAAAGAGAATAAAATCGGTAATGAGGATAATCGATATAGTCATCAAGGAGTTGATCACGGGGATACCGAAATTATCTCACCTCGAATTTTGTAATGTATCCCGATACATCTCCAACGTATCTATAATTTTCGACTGTTCCATGATATTATATTATCAATCTTGGATGTTTTATATACATTTTTAGCAACTTTATATCATTTTTTGGGACTAATCTATTGACATAGTGCCCAATGCCAGTTGCTGTTTTTTGCTTGTTTTTTACATCACAGAAAATCAATACCAAACGAAGTTCAAATGCCACGAAACTTTTTGGAGATTTTTTCTGGCAAAAAGAGACACTGGAAGCTTTTGGAGGCCACGAGAGGAGGCCCGTGGGGGGTAGTGGAGCCCACGGGAACCGCCTTGACCTACTTCCGCATCTATAATACTCTAAAATCCCAAAAACCCTAGGGGAGTCGAGGAAATACTTTTTCTGCCACCGCAAGTTCCAGAACCACGAGATCCAATCTAGAGGCCTTTTCCGGCACTCTACCGAAGGGGCAACGATCATGGAGGGGTTCATCATCATCCTTGTTGCCCCTTCTATGATGCCTGAGTAGTTTGCCACAGACCTACGGGTCCGTAGTTAGTAGCTAGATGGCTTCTTCTCTCTTTTTGATCTTCAATACAATGTTCTCCTCGATGTTCTTGGAGATCTATTTGATGTAACTCTCTTTTTTGCGGTGTGCTTGTTGGGATCCGATGAATTGTGAGTTTATGATTGGTTCTATCCATGAATATTATTTGGGTCTTTACTGAACTCTTTTATGCACGATTGTTATAGCCTCAAATTTCTTCTCTGATTTATTGATTTGGTTTGGCCAACTAGATTGATTTATCTTGCCATGGGAAGAGGTGCTTCGTGATGGGTTCGATCTTGTGGTGCTCAATCTCAGTGACAGAAAGAGACATGGCACGCATGTATCATTGCTATTAAGGGTACAAGATGGGGTTTATTCATACGTGGGTTCATCTTGTCTACATCATGTCATTGTCCGTATTGCATTACTCCGTTTCTCCATGAATTTAATACACTAGATGCATGCTGGATAGGGGCCGATGTGTGGAGTAATAGTAGTAGATGCAGAATCATTTCGGTCTACTAATCTTGGACATGATGCCTATATACATGATCATTGCCTTGGATATCATCATGATTATTCACTTTTCTATCAATTGCACAATAGTAATTTGTTTGCCCACCGTATGCTATTTTCTCGAGAGAAGCCTGTAGTGAAAACTATGGCCCCCATGTCTATTTTCTATCATATTAAAACCAACAATACCTTGCTACAATTTTTTATTTTGCGTTTTAGTTAGATCTATTTATCAAAACCTATATAATTTAAACTATCTCAATATCGTTGAGGGATAGATAACCCCTCTTACGCGTTGGGTTGCAAGTTTTTGTTATTTGTCTGCAGGTGCTGTTTGCATAGTGTTGCTTGGTTCTCCTATTGGATTGATAACCTTGGTATCATACCTGAGGGAAATACCTACCTTTGTTGTGCTGCATCATCCTCTCCTCTTCGGGGAAATACCAACGCAGATTACAAGCAATCAGGAAGAATTTCTGGCGCCGTTGCCGGGGAGACATCATCAACATCTATCAAGTACCTAATCACAACTCTCATCTCCTTGCAATTCCTTTATTTGCCATTTGCCTCTCGTTTTCATCTCCCCCACTTCTAAAAAGTTTTACAAATAATAATTTTTTTTCTGTTGGCCTTTTTCTTGTTTGATCTTTTATTTGCTTGTGATCTTGTTTGCGTTATCACAATGTTTCAAGAGGATTATCATGGTATTTATTATCCTAATATATTGGTAGAAATCAAGAAAAGTACTAAGGATTATATGTCCATGCAATTTGAGCACAATAATTTTTTTACCGAAGAACTTAAAGAACATTCTATTTTGCTTGACGCTATTACAAAACAACTTGATCATGTCAGCAAAGAAGTTGCTAATCTTCAATCCTAGTTTGCTCATACAGAAAATTTACTAGGAAAAATCTTCGATGTACAAGCTACACTAGTAAATCAAATGGCAGCTAAGCCTGAATCTTTAGAACTTAGTAATGACGAAGATCTTAAGATGATTGGTGTTTATTCTATTGATTCCTTGCTTAGTAATATTAAACTTAATGATAAGAGGACTGAAGAAGAGTCAACTTTAGCTAGAAGACATCCTCATAATTCGGAGGGTGAAAATATTGATGAAAAAATTGACAAAAGTGGGTTTGGAGAGGTAAAAACTTTAGCTCGTGATGTGCCCACTCTCTTGGACTACAAAGACTTTAAATGATAGTTGTTCCTTGATTGAATGTATTTCTTTTTTGCAATCCATGCTAAATTCACCCCATGCATATGAGCAAAATAAAGCTTTTACTAAACATGTTGTAGAAGCAATGATGAAACCTTTAGAAGAAAAGTTAGAATTAGATATTTCAATTCCTAAAAAATTATATGATGAATGGGAACCCACAATTAATGTCAAGATAAAAAATTATGAGTGCAATGCTTTTATGTGATTTGGGTGCTAGTGTTTCCACAATTCTGAAATCTCTATGTAATGTGCTTGGTTTACCAATTTGGAAGAGTGTTCTCTTAATTTGCACTTGGTGGATTCTACTATTAAAAAGCCTTTGGGAAGAATTAATGATGTTCTTAATATTGCAAATAGGAATTATGTGCCCATATATTTTATTGTGCTCCATATTTATTGCAATCCATCTTGTCCCATAATACTTGGTAGATCGTTTTTACGAACTATAGGTGCCGTGATTGATATGAAAGAAGGGAATATTAAATTTTAGTTTCCATTAGAAAAGGGTACAGAACACTTCCCTAGAACTAAAATTAAGCCACCATATCAGTCAATCATGAGGGCAATCTATGGAACAAAAACCAAAGTCAACAATACTCGAATCTATGCATTATGCCTAGCTAGGGGCATAAAACAATAGCGCTTGTCGGGAGGCAACCCAATGAATAAAATAAAGTTTTCACTTTTAATTTCTGTTCTTGTGTGTTTGCACAATTTTTCTACTGTTATGATTGTGTTTTTGTGTTTCAATTAGTGTTTGTGCCAATTAAAACCTTCAGGATTATGTTGGATGATAGTTGATTTGATCATGTTGAAAAAACAGAAACTTTTGCGCCCAGTTCTGGAATTGTGGCAATTAACAGAAACGTGGAAAAATTATGAAATTTTTACACATGATTGATATACAAATTGCCCACATCGTCCTAATTTTTCAGAATTTTTGGAGTTACATAAGTATAGCCAATATTCAGATTTCTACAGACTACTCTGTTTTTGACAGATTCTGTTTTCGTTGCATTGTGTGCTTATTTTGATGATTCTATGGATTGTTAGAATACAGTAGGTATAATGCAATAAAAATATGAATGGGTTTGCAAAAGTACTTAAAGTAGTAATCTGTTTTATTATACTAACGGATCTTACGAAAGTTTTGTTAAGTTTTGTGTGATTGAAGTTTTGAAGTTTTGGGTGATATCATGATGGATGAAGGAATAATGAGTGAAAAGAGCCTAAGCTTGGGGATTCCCATGGCACCCAAGGTAATATTCAAGGAGTACCAAGCAACTAAGCTTGGGGATGCCCCGGAAGGCATGGAGCATCCCCTCTTTCTTCTAACAGCCATCAGTAATTTTACTTGGAGCTATATTTTTATTCTTCAGTGATACGTCTCCAATGTATCTATAACTTCTAATTGTTCCATGTGTATATTATCATTCTTGGATGTTTTACAATCATTTTATAGAAACTTTGTATCATTTTTTGGGACTAACCTATTGACATAGTGCCCAGTGCCAGTTGCTATATTTTGCTTGTGTTTTACTTCGCAGAATATCATTACTAATGTGACGCCCGGGTAATTAAGCTACAGTAATCCCACGCTAATGGTGCCGCGTTACCTCCGTTACTATTGCTAATCTATCATTAGATCAAAACTGGTCCAAAATTCAAATTCAAAATTTGGTAAATAATAGAAGTTTTCAAACATTAAAATAAAAATGTTCGGTTTGTACTAAATATTACATAGATAATTATGGTGTAGAAGACACAGTTTTATAAAATGCATAAATATTTTAAATTGAATTAAAACAGAAGAGAAAATAAATAAAAAAAGAAAATACAAAAGAGAAAAACAAAAGACCAATATATATATATATATATATATATATATATATATATATATATATATATATATATATATATATATATATGGGCCTTAGTCATCTGGGCGGCCCAACCCAGCAGCCCACCTCCCCCGGTCGCCTCCCTCCACCGAACCCTGTCGCCGTCCCCGTCGGGGAAGGGATAAGGGCGACGTCCCCTCGACCCCTCGGGCTCCCCGCACCCACTCACTCCCCCTGGACGCCCCCTCTCCCCTCTCTCCCTCTGGCCTCGCCCCCTTCTCCAGATCCACCTCGCCCCGACTCGCTGTCGCCGCCGCGTTGCTGCGCCACCGCGGCCACCGTGCCCTCCTCGCCGCCCCGATGTGTCCACGAGCCCCATGACCGTCGTCTGCTTCGTCTGCACCAACGACCTCAAGGCGGGAGCCACCCCAGTGCCGGATCCCCTTCGTCTTCCTCCTCGACGGCCACCACACGACCTCGCGGCCGATCTGCTGCACCGGACCTCCCCGAGCCCTCTGCCTAGACCCCATGCTCCCGCGGTGAGCTCCTGCGCCGTCCCCTGCCCTCTTTAGCCGCCCGTAGCCACTACCCCGACGAAGCCCGAACCACCGCCGCCTCGTTTGGTCGCCGGCGCGTCTCCGGTGACCTTTTGGTCACGGGCTAGTGCCCAACGTGCTTGCCGCGCTGCTTAGAGAAAGCCTAGCCCTTCCGTTCAAGCTGCTACACGCCGTAGCGCCGTCTCCGTCGAGCACCCGTACGCGCCGCCGCCTCTACTCGTCGTCGGCGCCGATTCCGGCCAAGTCCGGCTGCGCTACCGCCACCACTCGACGCGCGGCACCGCCAGCATTCGAACGCAAGCAAAACCGCGCAAAACGGTGCCCCGTAGCGAATTTCCAAGCGTCTCCGGCGAACTCGCCGCCGCGGAGAGCTCACCGGCGCAACTCCGGCGCCGGCTGCCGACGTGGCCACCTCGCTGGGTCACTGACCAGTGGGCCCGACCCCCCTGTTGACCAGTTGACTAAGTCAACTATGATGACTAGCCGGGCCCCATCAATGACTTGTGGGTCCCGCCTGTTAAAATGATTTTTTATAAACAACTAAATTTGTTAATTAATTAAATTAATTAGTTGAAACACTAATTACCCACTGACCAGTAGGCCACCCTACTAATTAGATTAATTAGATTGAACTAACTCAGCTAATTAAGCCACTTTCAATGACATGTGGGTCCCACTGGACCCACGGGTCAGTTTTGACTCTGGTCCACGGACTGTTGACCACTGACGTCACCTCTACGTCATGCTGATGTCACCAGACACTGTTCTGGATAATGTTTGATTAAAATAATTAAATAAATGCTAAAAAGTGATTTAAATCTTTTAAAATGAATATAAAATAAACCGTACCTCAGATGAAAATACTTTGTACATGAAAGTTGCTCAGAACGACGAGATGAATCCGGATACGCAGCCCGTTCGTCCGCCACACATCCCTAGCATAGCAAACTTGCAACTTTTCCCCTCCGATTCATCTGTCCGAAAACGCGAAACACCGGGAATACTTTCGCGGATGTTTTCCCCCTTCGCCGGTACCACCTCCTACCGCGTTAGGGCACACCTAGCACCGCGCATTGTCATGTCTTCCATCGTCATGCTTATGTTTGCATTATATTCATTGTTTCTTCCCCCTCTTCTCTCCGGTAGATTACGAGACCGACGTCGCTGCTGGTGCCCCGACCGACTACGCTGTTGACTACCCCTACTTGCTAGAGCAACCAGGCAAGCCCCCCCTTGATCACCAGATATCGCCTATTCTTCTCTATATAGCTTGCATTAGAGTAGTGTAGCATGTTACTGCTTTCGGCTAATCCTATTCTGCTGCATAGCCTGTCATTGTTGCTATAGTTGTTACCCTTACCTGCTATCCTACTGCTTAGAATAGGATGCTAGTGTTCCATTAGTGGCCCTACTCTCTTGCCTGTCTGCCATGCTATACTACTGGGCCGTGATCACTAGGGAGGTGATCACGGGTATATACTATATACTTTATATACATGACACATGTGGTGACTAAAGTCGGGTCAGCTCGTTGAGTACCCGCAAGTGATTCTGATGAGGGGGCTGAAAGGACAGGTGGCTCCATCTCGGTAGAGGTGGGCCTGGGTTCCTGACGGCCCCCGACTGTTACTTTCTGGCGGAGCGACAGGGTAGGTTGAGACCACCTAGGAAAGAGGTGGGCCTGGCCCTGGTCGGCGTTCGCGGATACTTAACACGCTTAACGAGATCTTGGTATTTGATCTGAGTCTGGCCATTTGGTCTATACACACTAACCAACTACGCGGGAACAGTTATGGGCACTCGGCGTCGTGGTATCAGCCGAAGCTCTTTTTGATGTCAGCGACTGAGTGGCGCGCGCCGCATTTGACCGTAAGCTCGCGCTTGTATTAATGGGGCTAGGTCTGCTTCTGGCCGCGTACGCAACGTGCAGGTGTGCAATGGGCGATGGGCCCAGACCCCTGCGCGCATAGGATTTAGACCGGCGTGCTGACCTCTCTGTTGAGCCTATGGGGCTGCGACGTGTTGATCTTCCGAGGCCGGGCATGACCCAGGAAAGTGTGTCCGGCCAAATGAGATCGAGCGTGTTGGGAAATGTGGTGCACCCCTGCAGGGAAGTTTATCTATTCGAGTAGCCGTGTCCCTCGGTAAAAGGACGACCCGGAGTTGTACCTTGACCTTATGACAACTAGAACTGGATACTTAATAAAACACACCCTTCCAAGTGCCAGATATAACCCGGTGATCGCTCTCTAACAGGGCGACGAGGAGGGGGTCGCCGGGCAGGATTATGCGATACGATGCTACTTGGTGAACTTACCATCTACTCTCTCCTACATGCTGCAAGATGGAGATGGCTAGAAGCTAGTCTTCGACAGGATTAGCTATCCCCCTCTTATTCTGGCATTCTGCAGTTCAGTCCACCGATATGGCCCTTTACACATATACCCATGCATATGTAGTGTAGCTCCTTGCTTGCGAGTACTTTGGATGAGTACTCACGGTTGCTTTTCTCCCTCTTTCCCCCTTTCCCTTCTACCTAGTTGTCGCAACCAGATGCTGGAGCCCAGGAGCCAGACGCCACCGTCGACGACGACTCCTACTACACCGGAGGTGCCTACTACTACGTGTAGGCCGCTGACGACGATCAAGAGTAGTTAGGAGGATCCTAGGCAGGAGGCCTGCGCCTATTTCGATCTGTATCCCAGTTAGTGCTAGCCATCTTATGGCAACTTGTTTAACTTATGTCTGTACTCAGATATTGTTGCTTCCGCTGACTCGTCTATGATCGAGCACTTGTATTCGAGCCCTCGAGGCCCCTGGCTTGTATCATGATGCTTGTATGACTTATTTTTATTTTTAGAGTTGTGTTGTGATATCTTCCCGTGAGTCCCTGATCTTGATCATACACGTTGCGTGTATGATTAGTGTACGGTCAAATCGGGGGCATCACAAGTTGGTATCAGAGCCGACTGCCTGTAGGAATCCCCCTTCCACACTCCTTGGCCGAAGTCGAGTCTAGACATTGCAAAAACTTTTACTAACATGGCTGTGTGTCTTACGGCCCACGTCGCCATTGGGTGGTATTAGGATCTTTTATTCCTGGACCTATACTCTGGGACTCTGACCTCTCTTCTATTCGGGTGAAATGATTTTACTAACTTTGACTCTAGGTTCTCGTAACTACATCCTCCCGGAGAGCCCCTCACTCCAGATGACTGCTTGCTGCACCAGAAGATTTTGAATATACTCTCTGATATTCTCTCGAGACCTTGTGCCCGGTGCTTTTGCAATTCCCTACCATCGAAATATCCCTATGGATAAATACTTACACCTGTCATTCTTACTTTTATTCCTAGTCGATCTTGTTATTACAAGATACCCTGAAATTCTCTCTATTGTTCCAGGTATAATTTTGTGCCTACTGCCTTGCAGTTCCTTGCCACATAAATACCCCTACGGATAATTCCTCGCACTTGCCGAGTATCCGCTCATCCCTAGCTGTTCATGTGTTTCACAAAAGTACTCGGAATACCATTCAATTTTCTAAGGATCCACAGCAGCCCATTGCTCTTGATTTCCTTGCCTTCCTGCATTATGGTTAATTCCATACTTCTAGTAATCTCCGTTGACATCCTCTGTCACTATCATTTCGAGTCACTTGATTCGATATGTTGCGAATGGTCGCAATCCTTAATCAGATCCTAGAATTCATCCTTCCGGCTCAAACGTCATTTTGAACATAAGCTGGTCCTCGACCAATCAAGTTGTCGTTGAATGTACACCTAAGTCTATTCGACTTATCCATTGTTAATCAGAGCGTTTGCTTCTGATCCCTTGATTTGGAAATCATAATTCCTTTACATTTGAGCTTTGAATTAGTCAGTTGTTTCTATAATTTTATCTCCTTGCATTCTTTCTTCTTCTGGTTGAGTACCAATGCTCACATCAGATCCCTTGTTGGATTTTATCTGACAGCGTCCTTCATATTCAATAACCTTGTGAGCCTTTCCTCGGATACATAATGCCTTTGGTAGATTGTATCCTCTGCTTTCTCAACAATGCTCTACTTTCGAGCTTGTATAAATTTCTCCTGAAGTTGTGGTATATGTTTCTAAGATGCCCCGATGGGTTGAACATATACCTTCCTTAGTTGTGTGAACCCAAAAGTCTTCATGGGTCATAACCTTCTGGTATTCCGCCAGTTAAACTTTCAAACTCTAAACATTCTTAACTGAGAGCGGTAAATGAAAAGTTGTGTATTGGAGAAGTGGGAGTCGACCTTGAACTTTCTGTTCATGCCCATGGACCCGATGTGGAACTTATCATGGAAGCTTCTTGAATTAATAATGGTCCCCTTGTTATAAGTTCATCCTGTATCCATGTTGGTCCTTTGCAAACGTGGTTCCGAACATGATTGATCATCTTCGATCCTTTTATCGGACAAGTTTAAGCACTTGCCTGCTGCAGATCAATACACCTGCCCAACCTCTATTTTGATCTACCTTGAGTAATACCCCCTGGTATCTCAAGGATATCAACCCATTACACTACATCTTATGAATTTCTGATGAAGTAGTACCTTTCCCCGTCATGGTCACTCCACAGGTTCTGGGTTGTTGTCAACCGAGAACACCGATTTGTGAATCAAATCAACACTGTGATTCAGTACTTCCAGTACTTCGTTGTTGAGAAGTTTATTAATCCTTCAAGTCATTCCTAGCCTGATCGGCTATATCATTATCGTGCAACTTTTTAACTGTGCTACCTGGTCCTTCTTCCCGGAGCACAATTTTCGACGATGAGCTAAGCTTACGTCGATTTTCCTCATCATATCATTTTGCCTTGAACAACAAACTTGATTTCGAGTTGTGTCGTACCCATGGTTCCAATAACCTTTCGCTTCATCATTCCTTGACTTGATGTCGTCGCTGGTTGATTACATATTCATGAAATCTCTCGACAAATGTGTCATGATCATCATCAACCTTATGAGCTCTTCCAGGATATCAATTGAATTCATGATGGGAAATACCATCCTTGCCCTCGATGATTTGTGTTATCTGTTGGGGAACGTAGCAGAAATTCAAAATTTTCTATGCATCACCAAGATCAATCTATGGAGTTTACTAACAACGAGAGGGAAGGAGTGTATCTACATACCCTTGTAGATCGCGAGCGGAAGCGTTCAAGAGAACGGGGTTGATGGAGTCGTACTCGTCGTGATCCAAATCACCGATGATCCTAGCGCCGAACGGACGGCACCTCCGCGTTCAACACACGTACGGAGCAGCGACGTCTCCTCCTTCTTGATCCAGCAAGGGGGGAGGAGAGGTTGATGGAGATCCAGCAGCACGACGGCGTGGTGGTGGAAGTAGCGGGGATCCCGGTAGGGCTTCGCCAAGCACTAACGGGAGGGAGAGGTGTCACGGGAGGGAGAGGGAGGCGCCAGGGGCTAGGGTATTTCTGCCATCCCTTCCCCCCACTATATATAGGGCCAAGGGAGAGGGGGGGCGGGGCACAGCCTTGGCCCTTCCTCCAAGGAAGGGTGCGGCCAGGGAAGAGTCCTTCCCCCCCAAGGCACCTCGGAGGTGCCTTCCCCTTTTAGGACTCTCCCTTTTTCTTATCTCTTGGTGCATGGGCCTCTTGGGGCTGGTGCCCTTGGCCCATATAGGCCAAGGCGCACCCCCTACAGCCCATGTGCCCCCCCGGGGCTGGTGGACCCCCTTGGTGGACCCCCGGACCCCTTTCGGCACTCCTGGTACAATACCGATAAAGTGCGAAACTTTTCCGGCGACCAAAATAAGACTTCCCATATATAAATCTTTACCTCCGGACCATTCCGGAACTCCTCGTGACGTCCGGGATCTCATCCGGGACTCCGAACAACTTTCGGGTTACCGCATACTAATATCTCTACAACCCTAGCGTCACCGAACCTTAAGTGTGTAGACCCTACGGGTTCGGGAGACACGCAGACATGACCGAGACGACTCTCCGGTCAATAACCAACAGCGGGATCTGGATACCCATGTTGGCTCCCACATGCTCCTCGATGATCTCATCGAATGAACCACGATGTCGAGGATTCAATCAATCCCGTATACAATTCCCTTTGTCTATCGGTATGTTACTTGCCCGAGATTCGATCGTCGGTATCCCGATACCTTGTTCAATCTCGTTACCGGCAAGTCTCTTTACTCGTTTCGTAACACATCATCCCGTGATCAACTCCTTGGTCACATTGTGCACATTATGATGATGTCCTACCGAGTGGGCCCAGAGATACCTCTCCGTTTACACGGAGTGACAAATCCCAGTCTCGATTCGTGCCAACCCAACAGACACTTTCGGAGATACCTGTAGTGCACCTTTATAGCCACCCAGTTACGTTGTGACGTTTGGTACACCCAAAGCATTCCTACGGTATCCGGGAGTTACACAATCTCATGGTCTAAGTAAATGATACTTGACATTAAAAAAAGCTCTAGCAAAACGAACTACACGATCTTGTCCTAGGCTTAGGATTGGGTCTTGTCCATCACATCATTCTCCTAATGATGTGATCCCGTTATCAACGACATCCAATGTCCATGGTCAGGAAACCGTAACCATCTATTGATCAACGAGCTAGTCAACTAGAGGCTTACTAGGGACATGGTGTTGTCTATGTATCCACACATGTATCTGAGTTTCCTATCAATACAATTTTAGCATGGATAATAAACGATTATCATGAACAAGGAAATATAATAATAACCAATTTATTATTGCCTCTAGGGCATATTTCCAACAGTCTCCCACTTGCACTAGAGTCAATAATCTAGTTCACATCACCATGTGATTAACACTCATAGGTCAGATCACCATGTGACCAACATCTGAAGAGTTTACTAGAGTCAACAATCTAGTTCACATCACTATGTGATTAACACGCAATGAGTTCTGGTTTGATCATGTTATGCTTGTGAAAGAGGTTATTAGTCAACGGGTCTGAACCTTTCAGATCCGTGTGTGCTTTACGAATATCTATGTCATCTTGTGGATGCTACCACGCGCTATTTGGAGCCATTTCAAATAACTGCTCTACTATACGAATCCGGTTTACTATTCAGAGCCATCCGGACTAGTGTCAAAGTTCGCATCGACGTAACCCTTTACGACGAACTCCTTTTCACCTCCATAATCGAGAAAATTCCTTAGTCCACTAGATACTAAGGATAAGTTCGACCGCTGTCAGGTGATCCATTCCCGGATCACTATTGTACCCCTTGACCAACTCATGGCAGGGCACACTTCATGTGCGGTACACAGCATAGCATACTGTAGAGCCTACGTCTGAAGCATAGGGGACGACCTTCGTCCTTTCTCTCTCTTCTGCTGTGGTCAGGTCTTGAGTATTACTCAATACACCTTGTAACACAGCAAAGAACTCCTTCTTTGCTGATCTATTTTGAACTCTTTCAAAATCATGTCAAGGTGTGCGTTCTTTGAAAGTATCATCGGGCGTTTTGATCTATCTCTATAGATCTTGATGCCCAATATGTAAGCAGCTTTATCCAGGTCTTCCTTTGAAAAAAAACTCCTTTCAAACAACCCTTTATGCTTTCCAGAAATTTTACATCATTTCGGATCAACAATATGTCATTCACATATACTTATCAGAAATGTTGTAGTGCTCCCACTCACTTTATTGTAAATACAAGTTTCTAACAAACTTTGTATAAACCCAAAAACTTTGATCACTTCATCAAAGCGTATATTCTGACTCCGAGATGCTTGCTCTAGTCCATGGAAGGATCGCTGGAGCTAGCATATCTTTTAGCATCCTTAGGATCGACAAAACCTTCCTGATTGTATCACATACAACCTTTCCTTACGAAAACTGGTGAGGAAACTTGTTTTGACATCCATCTGCCAGATTTCATAAATGCAGCTAATGCAAACATGATTCCGACGGACTTAAGCATCGCTACGGATGAGAAAATCTCATCGTAGTCAACTCCTTGAACTTGTGAAATACTCTTTGCCACAAGTCGAGCTTCATAGACGGTAACATTACCGTTCACGTCCGTCTTCTTCTTAAAGATCCATTTATCTCGGATTTCATGGCTTCTAACCATTTGTCGGAATATGGGCCCACCACCGCTTCTCCATAGCTCGTAGGTTCAGTATTGTCCAACAACATGATATCTCAGACAGGATCACGTACCACTCTGAAGTAGCACGCATCCTCGTCGTCCTACGAGGTTTGGTAGTGACTTGATCCGAAGTTTCATGATCACTATCATAAGCTTCCACTTCAAATGGTGTAGGTGCCACAGGAACAACTTCCTGTGCCCTACTACACACTAGTTGAAGTGACGGTTCAATAACCTTATCAAGTCTCCACCATCCTCCCACTCAATTCTTTCGAGAGAAACTTTTCCTCGAGAAAGGACTCGTTTCTAGAAGTAATTACTTTTGCTTCCAAATCTGAAATAGGAGGTACACCCAACTGTTTTGGGTATTCTATGAAGATGCATATATCCGCTTTGGGTTCGAGCTTATCAGCCTGAAACTTTTTCACATAAGCATCGCAGCCCCAAACTTTTAAGAAACGACAACTTAGGTTTCTCTAAACGGTGTCGTCTCAACGGAATTGCGTGGTGCCCCTTTTAAAGTGAATGCGGTTGTCTCTAATGCCTAACCCATAAATGATAGTGGTAATTTGATAAGAGACATCATGGTATGCACCATATCCAATAGGGTGCAGCTATGATGTCCGGACACACCATCACACTATGGTGCTCCAGGCGGTATTAATTGTGAAACACTTTCCACAATGTCTTAATTGTGTGCCAAACTCGTAACTCAGATACTTATCTCTATGATCATATCACAGACATTTTATCCTCTTGTCACGACGATCTTCAACTTCACTCTGAAATTACTTGAACCTTTCAATAATTCAGACTTGTGTTTCATCAAGTAAATACACTCAGCATCTACTCAAATCATCTGTGAAGTAAGAACATAACGATATCCACTGCATGCCTCAGCACTCATTGGACTGTACACATCGAATGTATTACTTCCAACAAGTTGCTCTCTTGTTCCATCTTACTGAAAACGAGGCTTTTCAGTCATCTTGCCCATGTGGTATGATTTGCATGTCTCAAGTGATTCAAAATCAAGTGAGTCCAAACGATCCATCTGCATGGAGTTTCTTCATGCATATATACCAATAGACATGGTTCGCATGTCTCAATCTTTTCAAAAACGAGTGAGTCCAAAGATCCATCTACATGGAGCTTCTTCATGCGTTCTATACCAATATGACTCAAATGGCAGTGCCACAAGTATGTGGAACTATCATTACTATTTTATATCTTTTGGCACGAACATGTGTATCACTACGATCGAGATTCATTTTAGGTGCAAGACCATTGAAGGTATTATTCAAATAAACAGAGTAACCATTATTCTCCTTAAATGAGTAACCGTATTGCGATAAACATAATCCAATCATGTTTATGCTCAACGCAAACACCAAATAACAATTATTTAGGTTTAACACCAATCTCGATGGTAGAGGGAGCATGCGATGCTTGATCACATCAACCTTGGAAACACTTCCAACACATATCGTCATCTCACCTTTAGCTAGTCTCCATTTATTCCGCAGCTTTTATTTCGAGTTACTAACACTTAGAAACCGAGCCGGTATCTAATACCCTGGTGCTGCTAGGAGTACTAGTAAAGTACACATTCATATAATGTATATCCAATATACTTCTGTCGACCTTGCCTGCCTTCTCATCTACCAAGTATCTAGGGTAGTTCCGCTTCAGTGACCGTTCCCCTCATTACAGAAGCACTTAGTCTCGGGTTTGGGTTCAACCTTGGGATTCTTCACTAGAGCAGCAAATGATTTGCTATTTCATGAAGTATCCCTTTTGCCCTTGCCCTTCTAGAAACTAGTGGTTTTACTAACCATCAACAATTGATGCTCCTTCTTGATTTCTACTTTCGCGGTGTCAAACATCGCGAGTTGCTCAAGGATCATCATCTATCCTTGATATTTATAGTTCATCACAAAGCTCTAATAGCTTGGTGGCAGTGATTATGGAGAACCATCACTATCTCATCTGGAAGATTAACTCCCACTCGATTCAAGCGATTGTAGTACTCAGACAATCTGAGCACATGCTCAACGATTGAGCTTTTCTCCCTTAGTTTGTAGGCTTAAGAAACTTGTCAGAGGTCTCATACCTCTTGACGTGGGCATTAGTCTGAAATCCCAATTTCAGTCTTCGGAACATCTCACATGTTCTGCGACGTTTCAAAAACGTCTCTGGTGCCACAATTCTAAACCGTTAGCATTATGCACTGAACTATCACGTAGTCATCAAAACGTGTATGTCAGATGTTTCGCAACATCTACAGACGACGGTGAGGTTCAGCACACCGAGCGGTGCATTAAGGACATAAGCCTTCTGTGCAGCAATGAGGACAATCCTCAGTTTACGGACCCAGTCCGCATAATTGCTACTACCAACTTTCAACTAAATTTTCTCTAGGAACATATCTTAAAAAGTAGAACTAAAGCGCATGACATAATTTGCAAAGATCTTTTGACTATGTTCATGATAATTGAGTTCATCTGATTAATGAACTCCCACTCAGATAAACATCCCTCTAGTCATCTAAGTGATACATGATCCGAGTCAAACTAGGCCGTGTCCGATCATCACGTGAGACGGACTAGTCATCATCGGTGAACATCTCCATGTTGATCGTATCTGCTATACGACTCATGTTCGACCTTTCGGTCTGTTGTGTTCCGAGGCCATGTCTGTACATGCTAGGCTCGTCAAGTCAACCTAAGTGTTTTGCATGTGTTCCGAGGCCATGTCTGTACATGCTAGGCTCGTCAACACCCATTGTATTCGAACGTTAGAATCTATCACACCCGATCATCACGTGGTGCTTCGAAACAACGAACCTTCGCAACGGTGCACAGTTAGGGGGAACACTTTCTTGAAATTATTATAAGGGATCATCTTACTTACTACCGTCGTTCTAAGCAAATAAGATGCATAACATGATAAACATCACATGCAATCAAATAGTGACATGATATGGCCAATATCATTTTGCTCCTTTGATCTCCATCTTCGGGGCACCATGATCATCTTTGTCACCGGCATGACACCATGATCTCCATCATCATGATCTCCATCATTGTGTCTTCATGAAGTTGTCACGCCAACGATTACTTCTACTTCTATGGCTAACGCGCTTAGCAATAAAGTAAAGTAATTTACATGGCGTTATTCAATGACACGCAGGTCATACAAAAAATAAAGACAACTCCTATGGCTCCTGCCGGTTGTCATACTCATCGACATGCAAGTCGTGATTCCTATTACAAGAATATGATCAATCTCATACATCACATATATCATTCATCACATCTTCTGGCCATATCACATCACAAGGCACATGCTGCAAAAACAAGTTAGACGTCCTCTAATTGTTGTTGCAAGTTTTTACGTGGCTTGTATAGGTTTCTAGCAATAACGTTTCTTACCTACGTAAGACCACAACGTGATATGCCAATTTCTATTTACCCTTCATAAGGACCCTTTTCATCGAATCCGTTCCGACTAAAGTGGGAGAGACAGACACCCGCTATCCACCTTATGCATCTAGTGCATGTCAGTCGGTGGAACCTGTCTCACGTAAGCGTACGTGTAAGGTCGGTCCGGGCCGCTTCATCCCACAATGCCGCCGAAACAAGATAAGACTAGTAGCGGCAAGAAGAATTGGCAACATCTACGCCCACAACTACTTTGTGTTCTACTCGTGCACAGAAACTACGCATAGACCTAGCTCATGATGCCACTGTTGGGGAATGTAGCAGAAATTCAAAATTTTCTATGCATCACCAAGATCAATCTATGGAGTTTACTAGCAATGAGAGGGAAGGAGTGTATCTACATACCCTTGTAGATCGCGAGCGGAAGCGTTCAAGAGAATGGGGTTGATGGGGTCGTACTCGTCGTGATCCAAATCACCGATGATCCTAGCGCCGAACGGACGGCACCTCCGCGTTCAACACACGTACGGAGCAGCGACGTCTCCTCCTTCTTGATCCAGCAAGGGGGGAGGAGAGGTTGATGGAGATCCAGCAGCACGACGGCGTGGTGGTGGAAGTAGTGGGGATCCCGGTAGGGCTTCGCCAAGCACTAACGGGAGGGAGAGGGAGGCGCCAGGGGCTAGGGTATTGCTGCCCTCCCTTCCCCCCACTATATATAGGGCCAAGGGAGAGGGGGGGGGGCGCAGCCTTGGCCCTTCCTCCAAGGAAGGGTGCGGCCAGGGAGGAGTCCTTCCCCCCCAAGGCACCTCAGAGGTGCCTTCCCCTTTTAGGACTCTCCCTTTTTCTTATCTCTTGGCGCATGGGCCTGTTGGGGCTGGTGCCCTTGGCCCATATAGGCCAAGGCGCACCCCCTACAGCCCATGTGGCCCCCCGTGGCTGGTGGACCCCCTTGGTGGACCCCCGGACCCCTTTCGGCACTCCCGGTACAATACCGATAAAGTGCGAAACTTTTTCGGCGACCAAAATAAGACTTCCCATATATAAATCTTTACCTCCGGACCATTCCGGAACTCCTCGTGACGTCCGGGATCTCATCCGGGACTCCTAAAAACTTTCGGGTTACCGCATACTAATATCTCTACAACCCTAGCGTCACCGAACCTTAAGTGTGTAGACCCTACGGGTTCGGGAGACACGCAGACATGACCGAGACGACTCTCCGGTCAATAACCAACAGCGGGATCTGGATACCCATGTTGGCTCCCACATGCTCCTCGATGATCTCATCGGATGAACCACGATGTTGAGGATTCAATCAATCCCGTATACAATTCCCTTTGTCTATCGGTATGTTACTTGCCCGAGATTCGATCGTCGGTATCCCTATACCTTGTTCAATCTCGTTACCGGCAAGTCTCTTTACTCGTTCCGTAAGTCACATCATCCCGTGATCAACTCCTTGGTCACATCGTGCACATTATGATGATGTCCTACCGAGTGGGCCCAGAGATACCTCTCCGTTTACACGGAGTGACAAATCCCAGTCTCGATTCGTGCCAACCCAAAAGATACTTTCGGAGATACCTGTAGTGCACCTTTATAGCCACCCAGTTACGTTGTGACGTTTGGTACACCCAAAGCATTCCTACGGTATCCGGGAGTTGGACAATCTCATGGTCTAAGGAAATGATACTTGACATTATAAAAGCTCTGAGCAAACGAACTACACGATCTTGTGCTAGGCTTAGGATTGGGTCTTGTCCATCACATCATTCTCCTAATGATGTGATCCCGTTATCAACGACATCCAATGTCCATGGTCAGGAAACCGTAACCATCTATTGATCAACGAGCTAGTCAACTAGAGGCTTACTAGGGACATGGTGTTGTCTATGTATCCACACATGTATCTGAGTTTCCTATCAATACAATTCTAGCATGGATAATAAACGATTATCATGAACAAGGAAATATAATAATAACCAATTTATTATTGCCTCTAGGGCATATTTCCAACATTGTCATCGGCCACTTTATTGCCTTCCTTCCAACACAAACTTGATTGTGTTTTGTGTTATACCTTGAGTGCCTTGCTATCCAACATTTGTTCTTCTTTACCTTGGAGTATTACCATCTTTTATGTCAAGAAGGTCGTGAGAATTGCTCCGCCTCTTAAAATTTCTTGGTATAGTGATACTTCTCACCATCACCATTCTTTCTTGGCCCCAATGTTGATTCTAACCGGAATGCCAACAGGTGAACGGTGCTGCTTGGATTCTGTACTCCTTAGCAACCCTATTGCTTTGGAGTTAATGGTCGATAGTTCATCCTTAGACTATTGGATGACGAATCACCATTCTAACATTGATCATGCTATCTAATCCCACATTTCGGGTTGACCTTGCAACCAGTGTTTAATTATGTATGTTTTCCTCGAGCACACACCATTATGTCATTTGCTCTGACTAATGTTATCTCCCTGTTCACATAATTGTGGAAATCCATCTTGTCAGAGATCTCGATGAATTGTCGCTGAGTTCCTCAGCCACCTCCTCATCCTCTCCTTGGTTTAATTATGAACTATTGTTTCAGGAAACCGCTCCCATAGTTCATTTCCCGATAATCTTGCAATGTCATTTCATCGATTTGTGTTGCACCTTTTCTTCTCGGACATCCGGAGTCTAAGGTATCATGACACCAATCGGATCTGAATCTCGGTCAGATATGATCATACAAACTAATCTATCTTTTTCCCGATGATGTCTTGACAACCCCTCTTACGCGTCGGGTTGCAAGTATTTGTTCTTTGTGTGAAGGTACCGTTTACATAGCTTGGCCTGGCCTCCTACTGGATTGATACCTTGGTTTCATAACTGAGGGAAATACCTACCATAGTTCTACTTCATCATCCCTTCCTCTTTGTGGAAATACCGACGCAGTTTCAAGCCACATCAAAAGGAATTTCTGGCACCATTGCCGGGGAGGATCAAGTCAAGATCTATCAGGTTCCTAATCCCAAATCTTATCTCCTTGCAATTTACATTATTTGCAATTTGCCTCTCATTTTCATCTCCCCCACTTCACAAAATATTTCCCTTTTTATTTTCCATCTTTCCATTTGCCTTTTTGCTCGTTTGCTATGTTTGCTTGTGTGCCATGTGCCTTCTATTTTTGCTTGCATCTTCGCTTGCTAAAAATCTATTGATATGGATCCTCATCCACATGCTAATCTTTTCAAGAGATATGATTATGTTGAAGCAATTGCTAGTGAGTTGGGTGCACTAGATTATCTTTATGAAGTTTTGCTTGAAATTCGTGAGTCGGAAAATTGTGATGAAGTGCTAAACAAAGAAATTTATAAAGTGCTTCATGATGGCTTCTTGAATGAAAATCATGATTGCAATGAGATTGTTATAAATTCTATTAATGTCAATTGTGTTAATAATATGCAAAACCCCAATGGGATGCGAATTGTGCTATGTCCACTACTTATTGCAATGATCATGATTGAGGTGATAATGCTTGTTATGATCTTGAAAATTAATTTATGCCTCTTGATGAATATGCTATTGATAATAATGTTTGCAATAATATTGAAAGTGGGTTTGGAAGAGCATCAACTTTAGGTAAAAATAATCCCACATATTTGGAGAGTGTTCAATCTTAAGAATTTTTTATGAAGGTGGGTTTGGAGAGGTCATGACTTTAGTTGATATTAATCCCACTATCTTGGAAGATTATAAGACTTTTATGCAAGTGGATCATGAAGTGAAAATTTTATATGATAGCTATATTGTTGATTTTGAATATGATCCCACATGTAATTATTATGAGAGAGGAAAACATGGTTGTATAAATTTTCATGTTGCTAAATTACCTCTCGTTATGTTGCGATTGCTATTATTTTTTTCTTCTTCCTTGCATATGCTAGTTTTTCCTTGTCTTGATAATTTGTTGACTTATAAAATTCCTATGCATAGGAAGTATGTTAGACTTAAATGTGTTTGTCACATGTTTTATGATGCTCTCTTGGTGTTTCAATTATTATCTTTCATGTGAGCATCAATAAGATGCCAAGCCTATCTTAATGGCAATAAAGAAAGAGCTTGTTGGGAGGCAACCCAATGAATAAAATAATTTTTTTGCGTTTTCTTTCTGTTCTTGAGTGTTTGCAAAATTATGTTACTGTTATGATTGTGCTTTTATGTCTTAGTTAGTGTTTTTGCCAAGTAAAGCCTTTGGGACCATGTTGGGTGATAATTGATTTGATCTTGTTGGTAAACAAAAACTTTTGCGTCCAGTAGTAGTATTTTGTAAATTCATAGAAGACCAAAAATTCTGATTTTTTTACACAAGATTGATATACAAATTGTCTATATTGTCCCATTGTTTCAGAATTTTTGGAGTTACATAAGTTTGTTTAGAGTCCAGATTACTACAGACTGTTCTATTTTTGTCAGATTCTGTTTTCGTTGCATTGTATGCTTATTTTGATGAATCTATGGAGTATATACGAGGGTATAAGCCATAGTAAAGTTGGAATATAGTAGGTATAATGCAATAATGAAATATGAACGGGTTTGCAACATTACTTAGAGTGGTGATTGGCTTTATTATACTAACGGATCTCACGAAGGTTTTTGTTAAGTTTTGTGTCATTGGAGTTTTCAAGTTTTGGGTGAGATCGCGATGGATGAAGGAATAAGGAGTAAAAAGAGCCTAAGCTTGGGGACGCCCATGGAACCCCAAGGCAGTATTCAAGGAGAAACAAGCAACTAAGCTTCGGGATGCCCCGGAAGGCATCCCCTCTTTCTTCTAACAACCATCAGTATTTTACTTGGAGCTATATTTTTATTCGTCACATATCATGAGTTTTGCTTGGAGCGTCTTGTATTATATGAGTCTTTGCTTGTTTTCCTTTTTAGTTTGTCCCAAGTATCCTTGCTGGACACACCTATTCGAGAGAGCCAAAATTATGCTATGACTTTTTTTAGAATTGCTCTGTGTGCTTCACTTAAAAAATTTGACCCGTGGAATTGCTCTGTGTGCTTCGCTTAAAAAAATTGACCCATGGAATTGCTCTAGTGCTTCACTTATATCTTTTTGAGCATGGTGTGCTTTAATATTTTTGGAGAAATACTCTCATGCTTCACTTAGATTTATTTGAGAGTTAGTAATTTTGAAGAAATTCACTTATATTATTTTGAGAGATGAAAATCTTTATGCTCATGTTCTTCACTTAAATTTATTTGAGCTTGTCAAACGCAATGGCAATATATGAAACTAGTCCCAAAGCGATAGATATTCAAGAGGGATATAATAAAAACTTTCATGAAGATCATTGGACAAAATAAACTTGATTACTTGTAATAGTTTTGAGATATGATGATAGTAATATGTGAGTTATGTTGGTGAGTAATTATGCTATAGTAAGAATGTTGGTGTTAAGGTTTGTGATTCCCTATGCAAGCACGAAAGTCAATAGTTATGCAATGAAATTACATCCTACTTGTGGGGCATTAATCGGTGTTAGTTATGCTTAATGCTCGTTTATGAGAATTTTCATTTCTTGGTTGGTTGCTTCTCAATCTTTTTGCTAGCCTCCACTTGTACTAAGTAGAACTTGTGCATCCAAAATCCTTAAACCCAGTTTTGCTATATGAGTCCGCCATACCTATCTATATGCGGTATTTTCATGCCATTCTAAGCAAATATATATGTGTCAAATCTAATTTTCAAAATGAATTTCCATTTTGTATGCCCATACCGCTCATGAAGCAGAAGGGGGTGGCCAATATTTTCCATGCTAGATGTGTTATTCTCAAGATGAGTGTTTATTCACTTGTCATTGCACGAGAGTACGACGGTAATAGGGATGCCCAGTCCTGAAATGAAAAACAAATTTACTTTATGTTGTCAAATAATAAATTCCTTGGAAAGTGTTGGTATGGACGGTACCCGTGGATACGACTAGCCGTGGAATGTGAAAGAATTGTGGAAAAAGGAATAAACTTTATTTTTTGTTTGGGAACTACATTTTTTTGCTTTAAGCTCTCACACCCCTACAAATCCCTCTCCCTCTGTGAAGGGCCTATCTATTTACTTTGTGCAACTTTAATTTTTATTTGAGTCTCCATCTTCTCTTATAAAGCACCAACTAAAGGGCACTATGATCGTACTTGAGCATTAGATGTAGCTAATATTCGAGTGTGTTTCATGAACGGATCAACAATTGAGAATGATGGGCTAGGGATAGCTTTCTTTAGTGTTGATATTTTGAAAGACATGGTTGCTTGTTGATATGGGCACTTCGAGGGCACCACTGGTGGTGCTGAGCAGCCCGGACAGCAGCCCCCGGCACACCCCCCAGCGTAAGTTCATCATTCACCCCTTGTCAACATGTGTTGGGAGGGCACGATCTCCTGGTGCTGACCTTGCCGTAGTCGCAGGAGGAGGACAGCAGCAGGAGGAGCCACAGAGGGCTACCCCTAACACGCCGCCCCCATCGACCACGCCGCCCCGAGGGGCGTCCCCTACAAGGGCGCCCACTACAAAAAAAATACACTTCCGTGATGATACGTGTTTGTCACAGTAGGTCGCATTTTCTGTCATGCATGTGCATCCATGACGATTTTATGACAGAATCAAGATAGTCATACCTGTGCTGTCATAGAAGTGTTCCATGACATTACCAAAATTATCATCATGGAAGTGTCCACTTCCATGACGATAAATCCCGCATCACAGAAGTGCTTTCGTCAAGGGTGACCGACACGTGGCATCCACCGTAACGGAACACCGTTAAGCTATCGGGTCGGGTTTTGGATCCGATAACCCGTTAACAGCCCCGACCAATGGGGATTTTCCACGTGTAAAATCATCATTGGCTGGAGGAAACACGTGTCGGCTCATCGTTGGGACAGATGTCATCCACTCATTGGACAGAAGGCGCCTATGATACGTCGACACGTGGCACGGCCCAACAGAGGCCCATTCCTGTGAAAAGGCCGGCCCGTTTGACTTGGTCAAAAGGTGGCGGGCCGGCCCATGTAAAGCCTGTTAACGGCCTGTTCGCGTATAGCCCATTTACAGCCCGCTAACCCAAGGCCCGTTACGCCCTATCTGTATTAGGCCCAGTAGCGTCATCTGGGCCACCCAATATGATTCCAGCCCGTTTTCACTTCTGGCCCATGTATGGCCCATGACGTCTTTCGGCCCATATGAGGCCCTATGTAACTCTTGGCCTATTAACGGCCCGTGGTGAAACTGGCCCGTAATGAACAGTGTATCACTTTACACCCATTAACGGCCCATGGTGAAACTGGACCGTAATGAACAGTGTATCACTTTATACCCATTAACGGCCCGTTATTCCGTTGGGCCGTTTCCAGCCCATGTTATCTTTCGGCCTTCTCAGAGCCCATTTATTTTTGGGCTCATTTCCAGCATTCGTTTACTTACGGCCCGTTACTGTCATTTTCTGCTTGTGGGCCAAATTCAACCCATGGTTACAGTCGGCCCGTTTGTGGTCCGTTAATACGTTGGGCCGTTTTCACAGCGTCATCAAATACGGCCTATTAACGATGGCCCATTATGGTCGGCCCATGAACGGACGATTCCAACTCTAGCCCGTTTATGGCCATAATGCGGCCTGTTATTGGCCCATGTTTGGCCAATCGATCATACTGCCCGTATAAGGCCCATTGATGGGTGAATAAGATAGGCCATCCTCCACCATGCCAAGTTTGTTAGCCAGTGGATCGTTCCGCAATATTCCTCTCGTGCGCCCATTCTCATATTCATTTTGATAATGTTCAATATCTGACATGCATGAAAACATAAAAACAAGTGAGATTTTCTTTGTAATGCAGAAGTGATTCTAATCCAATACTGCCTCCCTGTAAACCCCTTTGTGCTATCTCTGCAATTCTTTTAAAACATGCCATGCATGCTGTAATTTGTTGTGTGCATTAATATAATGTGGCCTACTACTCAAAATATGAGAGCTCCAGAAGTGATGACACTTCGCAGATGATAGCTTCAACATATAGTAAAGAAGAACAAGTCGACCTGACCTGACAGATTCAAAATATACTAAGGGAGAACAACTCGACCTGACCAGTCGACCGCAAGAGAAGAGTATCATCTTAAAGAAGAGCAGAAGAGCAAGCAGATTGAAGATATTACAAGTCTTTCAATACAATGTCGGTTGGCCACCCATGATGAACCAGAGCGCACAGAGAAATACTATTCTTTCCGGTCTCTCCATATGTGGCTCACATGCATTTCGAAACTAAAGTAGGAACATTTAGCTAACCAATTAAACATCTCTCAGTTTTACTAATATCAGCAATAATATCAAATATGAATTTGTACAACTAAGCTTGTTTAGCTCGATGGGTGGAGCAGTGCTATTACGACACGAACGACGCAGGCTGATTGTGGTCATCATAAAATGGGGAAAACATAAGCATGATGAGTACAGTGTTGACCGTGGCAGTGGGATGGCAGATCTGAAGCTGCAAACCGCGCAAAGGGTAGTTAGGAACCGATGTTTGCTTTGAAATAACAACTAAGATTTGGTATGGACAAGAAAGTACGGTCAACAAGTGACAAAGAAATGCAATTATGCTGTCTCTCTATATGTCACGACATGCATTTGGAAACTCAAGTGGGACCTTTAGCTAACCAATTAAATGTGTCAGTTAACTAATATCAGTATCATATCACAATCATATTTGAACAACTAAGCTTTCAAATTCTGAGTGTTGTGTTGTTTAGCTTGAAGGGTGGAGTAATGCTAGTACGACAGAAAGCACCTACGCAGATCATAGTAGAGTAGATAAAAGGGGAAAACCCCAAGCATCAAGAGAAAAATCAGGAAAGTGGAACTAGCTGGACCAGTGGGTGCCGCACATGGTTTTCGAAACGAATATAGGAACATTAGGTGACCAATTAAACATTCTCTGTTTTAGTGATATGAGCATCATATTAGATTCATATTTCAACACGTAAGCTTTGGATTGAGGTCTTGAGGAGCAGTGCTAGCATGACACGAAGCACCTACGATGATGGTAGTGAATATAAAGGGGGGAAACCATAAGCTTTACGAGTATAGTGCCCGTGCCATGGCGGATCTGAAGGTGCAAACCGGACAAAGCTACTTCGCAACCAATGTTTGCTTTCACCCCGCCACTACGATTTGGTACGGACAAGAAAAGTACAGTAAACAAATTACGATCTATTTTCCGGGTGAGATCAATAACTTAAGCACATATGGAAGAGTACCACCTCTCTTGCGACGACGTGTAGGCCTATGCTGATACGCTGAGGGTGCTGCTGGTGCGATGGCTGTCGGCGGCGGGGAAGAAGACTTTAGACGGCAGACGACCAGGTCGGGAGATATATCCTGTTGCCATGGACGAGGCGGTCGTAGGAGCGGCAACGGCAAGGTGGACGACGGCACCGATGAAGCGAGAGGAGGCGATGAAAGGATCCTGGTCCAGCACCGTGGATGAGAGACGTCCATCTCTTGAAGTGGACGACGGGGTAGGGGTAGCAGCTCCAGCAAGGTGGAGGATGGGGTGGCGGACGGAGGAGGCTGGCCGCAGTGCGGAGGTTGTCGTGCCACCGACGGTGTATGAATGGGGAAATGGAGGGGGGGATCTCAAACTTTGGGACGTGCTTCTCTGAAATGGGGGAAAGTTACGAACTTATCCCCCGTTTAAAATTTCGGACATCGCGTTGGTTGGGGATAGGACGGTAATCTCGCATCTCCCAAATATTTGCCGGTAACTATTTCGGGCGAGGAGAGGGTGTTTTGCCGCCCACGGTTGGCGCCCACGGTGTATGAACGGGCCTGACAAGTAGGGCGGTTGTGTCACGTCTTATGGAATTACACATCTGCCCCTATTTAAAATATTAGTGTATATCGATTTTGGACGAGGAGAGTTTGTTTTGCCGCCCACCGTGTATGAATGGGGAAATGGAGGAAGAGACACATGTCTTTCGGACGAGCTTGAATCAAATGTGTTTTGCCGCCCATGTTTGGCGCCCACCGTGTCTGAATGGACTCAGAGGCCGTCGTGTCACGTCTGATTGAAGTTACTAGTCTACCCCTATCGACAGCAGTGTAAATCCGGTCGATAAGGATGTCAAGTGTCAGGGGTAGACAGTAATTTCCATCTCGCAAACACTTGCTTCGGGCAGCCCACAAATTATAGTGGCTGTTTAGCCGCTTCGTTCAAAACTTGGGAGAATTAGCATTCACGTTTGCCCTGGGACCTGGCAAACTAAATTCAAATCCAATTTGTATTCGATTACGAATATCCACAGATAATTATACGTTTTGTTATTTATTTCTTCAAAACCACAACAAAGATTTATTCCACCTTTATATATGATTATGATTTAGAAATGCCGTGATCTTCGAATTCAGTAGGTTGGATACACTTTGAGTCAAACATTTATTTCATCCAATACAATATGCTCACACGAAAAATAGTTCACCTTATGTCAAATCATACAAGTACTGAGGATTACCTCGCCTAAAAAATTCGGATCATTACAACACATGGACAACATAGGGGGTCTTGCAACATAATCCATTCAGAGACATGACACAACATGCAAGTACAATAATCTAATGACAATTTCAACTGGTATCTAAAGAAGAACCGGGATTACCTTGGGATTCAGATAGCAGAAACAGCAGGACCTCCTCCGTCTTCAAATGCAACATTCTTACTTCCTCCAATTCTTGGGTTGCTTGCATAATGCGTGCCGCTAATTCCGTAATTTCCAGCCTCAAGATAAAGATTACCTCATTCATGGCAGCCACACCATCTCTTTCTGCCTCTAGTAGAGCCTCAAGCACTATAATATCTGTGCTCAGACTGCTCTCCGCTGGTGTTGCCTCTGAACTACTACCATATGGTAACATGGATGGCGCACTACTTCCACAAATAGATTCTGGGGATGTACATTGTGTCCTAGTGTGAACGGCATCCTGAAAGGTTTTTGCTGGACATCAGTAAGAGATAGTTATTGTATGATCCAGGCAATAAGCTTACATGGTAAATGACGGATGAATTATTGCCGAGCATGGCAAACTATATTTAAATGGTTCGAAGCAGCATCAGCCAAAAAAAATTAAAATGGTAAGATGAAACTAGGGATGTATGTGGCAAATAAACGACATCCGCCAGTCCCATCTAGTTAGTTTTTGCTACCTCCCTAGTTCATTTTCCTCAAAAAACAAAAACTCTTTTGAACTATCATACCACTAGTGGACTTTAATCGGGATTAAACGGGACCCAGTTGACATCCCTAGTTGAAAGGGAGTGTACAACCGCTATATTTAAGTTGCCAAGGCATCTAAGCAGTTGAAATAATCTGAGAAAGCACTTAACAGTGTGGCCTCATGTAAACTACGAAGACAGTCTTGTGATGAAGTTGAGAGGAAAAGTTAAGGACTCAAATGAAATAGGCATGCATTTCTTTATGATAGTACAGCAGGCACTGCTGACATATTGGCCAACTCAGGTATAGCGTAACAACAAATAAGCATTCGAATCAAGCAATACAGCAAAGCAGACAACTGAACTATTTGTAATTCGGTAGGATTACACGTTGAGGGCACAAGCCAAGAAAGCAGCCCACTCGCATTACATTTCACATGTACTAAAACACACTGGCTTACCATATGTTGCCGTGAAGCCTAGCTGCTGTTGCAATGTTCTTTGAAGATATCGTCAGCATCCCGTGGTTGCAAATCTAGTTGTTGTAGTTTATTCTGCACCATCTATTTAGGTAAAATTAATTTTAATCGCATGCACTAGTCCGAATTGATCATCAATGGTTCATCTAAACTAATGAAAGAAGGGTGTGTGCATACACGACAATATATCTGCTTCCCTCTATTTTTATGCTTGTTCGAGGTGCCAGCCCCAAAAGAACAAATATTTTGCTTGATGGGGTTGGCAGCTCCATAATTAATAGAAGCATCAAATTAGTCATGCAACTTGGGAAGATCAAGAACACACAAACAAGTAATGAACAGAGGCTCGGAGCAGTGATGTAATAGCTAGCATCAGAAAATGTAGGGTAAAACGAACAAAAAGCAGCGGAACCACATGCTAGTTTGCTGATGTGTAATTAAGCATAGAGAACATTAAGCAGTCTGATGGAACTAACAGGTGGCATCAGAACAAAACTAAAGCATATTAACTATATGTGCAGTGGTATGTAATTTAGCACATGTAACATGTTTACTGCCAGAAGTATGGCCCTACAGGTGCAAGCAGAATAACGCGTCTCATGAAAAACTGAATGATGCCCTGAAGAAATTCAAAGGTGCGGTGCTTATGCTAGGAAAGTGAACGTAGGCGCCGGCCGTTGGATAATAGTACCTGATTCTCGGCGGCGTATGGGTATCGTTGTCATACTTGATAGCTAAGGATCGTCGATGGTGCTCGTGTTGCGGTTGAGTTTGGGCCGGCTGTCGCCGTCGCTGAAGCGGCTCCGGTGCTATGGTTGCGGCGCCTGTCGACATACAAGAAAGCTCATCTGTGGTAAGTGAACAGTTGCATGATAAAGAGAAAAACTGAAGGAGTACAAATCAAAATAACCTGATGAGGCTGCGGCGTCGGTAAAGCAGGGCCGGTGGAGTTGAATATGGCGTCCATGGAGCGGGTCCGGTGCAGTGGACGAAGGCTTCGGCGGGCGCGTTGTACAGTGCTTTCGGTGAGGCGGATCTGTTGCGGCGGACGAGGGCTTGTATGAAGGGCCAGCGAAGGGGCGGACGAGGGAGTCAGTGAAGGACCTACGCTGTGGTGGACGAGGGCGCCGGTTAAGCAGATCCGGTGCGGTGGACCATGATGGCGGTCAAGGAGATCTGGAGCGGTGGATAAGCCAGTCGCTGAAGCGGCTCCGGTGAAGTGGTGAGTTGGCAGTTGGGGGTTCCAAGGTGCAGAAGGTAGATCCGGCGGGGTGTGAGGTCCACCGCTGCGGCGGAGGACTAGATTCGGTGGCTTGCCGTGGTTGGGGGGGTCGGGGAGGGGAAGGGGAGGGGCTCTGGGGAAGAATGTTGGGGGCAAAGAGGGGAAAACAATGGAGTTACCAAAGCAGCCCTTTTCCGTTCATGTGGCAGGGGTAAAACAGGAATATCGCAGGGCTAAACTTTCGGGCGCGTGATATTTCGATGTGAGCGGGAAGTTTGAAAGCTTTTGGCGCCTAAAATTATAAGTATTCTGCTCTCGTACGGCCGACTATGATATCATGGCCGACAATTTGTTTGTTTTGCACGCAAAAAAAATGTGCAAGTTTTGAAAATCAATGTCTCCAACTCGAAACTTAGATTGTCCATTCAATTCAAATATGGATCATTGAGCTACTACAAGCAAATACCATCAT
>NC_057799.1:54583533-54634556 GCF_018294505.1 Triticum aestivum | reverse complement strand
TTTGTTCTCTCCCCCAAACACCAACACACGAGCACATTAACACCCCTCTCTCTTGTAAAGTCCGGACCCCAACATAGGTCTCTATCACTTTGTCTCTCGGGCATGCACACATCTCTTCCCTCACTCTCTAGGTCCCCCGCTATCTCTCTTACCCAAGCACACGCACTATGTAGAGTGTATATTTCCCATACACACAAAACGTCGCCCCCAAACGTCTATCTCCCTAGTTATGTGGTTCTCGCGCACTCACCTCACACACCACCCCCACTGCAAACAAGCACACTTTGTCTCCTTGTGCACCACTCTCCTCTTTCTATCTCTCCCACATGCGGACCCGCCCCAGCTCCTTCCCTGTATACATATATGTCGTGACTCTTTGCATAGCTCCCTAATGTATAATCGTTCTCGATTTCGCACATTGTTCTCTACACCATCTATTTTAGATCTCTCATGAAGTCCCTATCACACACACGATGAATCGCTTCCCTTGCGTCTCCATTCATAGGCCAATTTCGGACAACATCAACATTGTCTCCCTATCTATACGCCATTTATGGACACAAACGACCCCTCTCGCCCCTCTCTTCCTCTCTCTCTCTCTCTCTCCGTCGCTAGCTCTCTTTTTCTCTCGCTCTCACACCCCTCTCCCACACACACACTCGATGTCTCTTCCAAATAGTCTGCTCCCCCCGCCCGCACCCGTGCTATCTCGCTACTACACATGTCACACCATTCCCCCTTCCCTTATACTAGGTTTACATCATCAGTGGTCTCTCTACTCCACACACACTCTCCCTCTCACACACAAACGCGTGCACAAACACACACAGTCACGCACAAACACCCATTTATCTGGATCCTCATCTCTCCTCATGTCCGCATGTGTATCTCACACACTCACTCTCTAATTATGTATATGTGTCTCCACGTTACACAACACAAAGCCCCATGTACATGTCTCTCTCTATCCTCCACACACATAGACACAAAGAATCTGTTATCATTGCCTCAGTCTCTAACATATCACACACGCACACTGTCTCTCTCTCTCTCTCTCTCTCTCGCAAACACGCTCAACAAGGGTTTCCCCATGAATAACTTATCGTCTATTCATCAACAGTCGTGGCAGTACGGCGAACGCGAGACGTGAAAAATAATAAATCTACATGTGCTTAGACCACCTAGTATGACTACTAGGACTAGAGCAAGCCAAAAAGCGCGCCGCCGTCACCCCCTCCTTGTCGGCGACGGGAAAATCTTTGTTTTACACAGTCGAGAAGTCATTGTGCTAAGGCCCCACATGCCGAGGCGTTGAATAGAATGTAGATGCTAGTTTATGGAAGCAAGTATCGATAATACGTTTGTATCTCCATACTTATATTTCTTCTCTTATAAAAAACCGAGTTGGTGATGATGGTACGTGTGCCATCTTGCAATATAGACCGTCCGATCTATATCTGACGGATGGAAATTAAACTAAAAGATACCCGCACCCCTCTCCACATTTGCAGACAAGGCCTTCCCTCGTTCATCCTTATCTCCAACAAACCTCATTGTTGAGCAATTAAGAAAGGAAGCCTCTGGAACAAACTGGCCTGGTGGCCGCTGCCGGCGTCGTCAATCCCCATGCCTCCGCTCAGTCCGACCACCAACCACCACCACACCCCACTCCTCTTCACCTTATCTCATATTTCTCGAGATATCATTAGTTTTTACACATGGGATTACTCCCGCAAGGGTCAATCACAACAAGTGTTTTATAAAAAAATGCATCTTGATGTTCCGTGCAATGCACGGATCTTGCTAGTATATACTCCTACACAAGACTAAGTTGGTGATGCTGGTGTGTCTGCCATTCGTCATTTCTGACCATTAGATCTACATCTAACGATTGTGAGGTAAGTTGTTGCCTTTTCTCACTAACATCCCACTTGTCTACCAATTTGCAGAAAAACCCATAATTAGTATCTTAAAACCAACCACATCCCTCCCTGACCTCAACAAAACAGCCCAAGGAATATATTCTAATTGAAACATAATATATCTCTAGTGACATATGTATATCAAAATTAGAGTGTTTTGTACCAAGTTTGTGAATAAGTATTATTCTAATTATGATTTGTTGCAACGGACATGAACATTGCTAGTATTTCCAACCATGCATTTTTTTCCTAGTATTCCATAGTTTCGAGTTTTCCATCAAGATATTAGTCACTCATGGTTGATATTTACTTTCAATCATGTACACATATGCACTATGTAACTAGCCTTGCTTATTGGCTTCCAAAGCTTAACTTTCACTCCTACTTACAATATGTAGAGTATTTAACAAAAAACTACCACTTTCAACCAGCCCTAGGAAGAAACTATTATACAAAAAATAGCAAAGACATACCCAAAATTTCTTAATCCACGCCAAAAACTACCTCGTACTCCTACCGATTAGGTTCGTTTAAACCCATTTATGACAGGGTTGGCCCACACGTCCGTGCTGAGAGGCAGCTTAAACCAACACATTTTGTTTGACCGTTGACATGAGGGACCCACATCTGACCTTCTATCCTATTATTCCCCCTCAAATCATTATTTTTCCTGAACATTACTTCAAACAGTACTGATGCGTGTTCGTCGGTGGCGCCAGTGATGCACGAGTTGGCCGCCGCTCTGCCGGATAGGCCGGACGCTGCGATGGCCTCCACACGGGTTGGCAGGCTGGCCCGAGCGTGACTCGCGAGCGAGCAAGCCGCCGCGCTGGCCTTCGCTCGAGCCAGATGGCTGGCCTTAGCACGGCGCGCGCGAGCAAGCCGCCGCGCTGCCGTGCCAATCTAGCTAGCAAACCTTGCAGACAAGCAGCTGGACGGAGCTATCTTGGCTAGCTAGCGGCCGCGAGCGCCGGGCGGAGCTGGCATCCGGGCTGCTGCAACATGGGCTCCGCACCACCGGCGGTTTTGACCTCGCCTTCTGCCGGCGGCGGTAGCTGCGTCCCATGGCCGAGGATGACTAGGTGGACGGGCCGAAGGTAGGAGGTCACTCGAGGATTTTTGTTGGTAAGAGCATGTACAATGGTTGATAAGGTAGTCTTATCTTAAGTCTGCCACGTATGCAAGTGGTAGTAGTTTCTTGGCATTTTAGTGGTTTCTTGCATTATTAGAGCAAGTACAATAGAGCTGAGTCAGCGGGCTATAAGAAATAAACTAGTATATTTCTGCTTAGTTGGAGGAAAGAGAAGAGGAGAGAGAAGGTAAGAGGGCTCTTCGTGAAGAGCCAGCTCTAGCACGTGCTCCTAGGCACTTTGTGAGAATGAGAAGTGGGCCACATAATAAAAAAGTAGTACACTCTTTTGATCTATTATTGTACATGTTGGCTATAAAATGGGCTGTAGATGACATGACACTGGCTTATAAGCAGCAGCTGGCTATACTATTAACCATTAGGGGTTTCTTGTAAGGAACAATGTACGTACTACTAGCGACAAAAGGCGATTCTAGGTTGCGTTGTACTCCAACGAGTACTACTAGTGGTCGCGGAAGTGTATACCTTGTTTTGTGGGTTCGATCCCGGCCGAACGCACGGCGGCCTTTTTTTTACATAGTACTACTACACTTTACTGCGAGCCAATATTTTACACGGGTAGTTTGAGTTTTGAAGTCAAACGGACGTGCGGCCCCACAATCTAGGTGCACTGGACAGCCTAGCCACGTGAACGGGTTTTCCTTCCCAGCATCCCGTGGCTCGCATGCTCGCCCTAGCCGCACCTCGCTTGCAGCTTCCAGCTAGTAGCATATTTAAACTAGCGCCTCCCAATTAAGCCCGAGGAGCCGGCAAAGCCAGGCGAGGCATTGGAACTGTACAATATGGCTCTGTACGTAAAGTGCTCTACTACTACTCTGTAGCTTGTGGCGTTGCACGCATGGACTTCACTCCATTATCGGCTCTACTATAAAAGAAATTCCTCTTGACGTGTTTTTTTTGAAACGGAGGCAAAAGCTTTGCTTCATCTCATTCATAAAGAAGGAACTACTAACAAAGTTCGACGAGATCCATTACACCTCCACAAATGGAAGCGAAAAGCCTACTCTCGCTGTATCAAATAACTCAAATGTTCTGCCCCCGCAGTAACCGTCGCTGATAAACAGGCTGCTAGTGTGTGCGTGAGAGGAGCGGCTGAATAGAGCACCGAGAGTACCCACTAGGCCACTACGCAGGTGTACTTCCCCTGCATTGATAGTACAGCGATGGTTCTAGAGAACAGTAGTACCCTCCACTTCCAACTGTAGCTCCTTGGCCCTGAGATTCAAGAGTTCAAAACTGGTGCACTATACTAGACTAGACTAGAAGTACAGTACATCGCACTACTAGTTGAGAAAAGTAGTACTAGTACTGCTACAGTACGAGTACGTACTCCTCCGTCACATAATGTAAGACGTTTTTTGACACTAGTTGGCGTGTACAAAAAATGGCAAAAACATACCCAAAATTTCTTAATCCATGCCAAAAACTACTACCTAGTGCCACAAATTTCTTACTAGTGCTATTATTTACAGTATAATGCAATCCCATAACATTCCATAATGCTAGTACTAGTAGTAAATAATAGCCTCACCCCTTCGTTGAGGAACGATCTACAGTTGGAAGGGACGAGGCCCTGCGGTTACTACGCTCTTATCTCCTCCTCGCCAGTTCCCCTCCCCCCGAAGAGAAGGCAGTTCGTCGCTGCACCCATGGATTCGCCAAGCGGTTCTCCTCCTCGTCGGGGCTGGGAGACCTTGGACGACGATCCTCTGGGAGAAATCGCATGCCGCTCCGACGTCCTCACCGCCGCAAGACTCGGTGCTTCCTGCACCAACTTTTTCAAGACGCTGCTTAAACAGGCTTGGGAAAAGGCCATGCTTGTTGGTCTTCCATGCGTCCTCGAGGAGAAGGTTCTTCTATGGGACAATCCTTCGAACAGTCCACCGCTCCCTGGCCATGGTTGCACGTTGACTCCGCTAGAGTTGCCGACGTTGAGAGGTAGTCGGATTTTGTCCGGTGAGCAGGTCAGTAATGGAGTTTGATCATGTAGTACTTAGTTATTCCATTTCCATCCCGTAATTTCTCCGCTGCCCACCATCTTATATATAGGTCTGGGTCGGTGCCAACGAAGATTGGCTTGCATACCTCTGGCCGGATACCACCATCATTTTGCACAACATCCACAGCAGTGCGGCCGTTCCGGTAGACCCCTTCTCCACCATTGGGATCGGCCTTCCAGACTGGTCGGGCTTGAATACGTATGATGATGCCTACATGAGATTGAAGAAGATAGAAATTGCGGACCCGCCGACAAAGCGACGCGGCTATGACGATTACTATCTCATTGCGGTGTTCGACATAAGGATTGCCATCAATGCAAGAGGCAGTAACGGTAGAGGCCGGCGCATGTTGGCGGCGGCAGATTTGTACCCCTACACGTTCGAAGACGCCGTGCGCCATCTAGGCCGCATCTTCGCGGTGACAAGCCAGAGTACTTGTTTCATCTGGTTGCCATCCTACGGTACGGGAGATTACAAACGGAATGCACAAACCATCATTTGCATCCCTAACGGTACTCCATTATTTTGCAGGGACCAGTCATCCCCCGATCAAAATAAGATCGCTGATCCTGGATGTGCATTTGCATCCGTGATTCAGTCTAACCTAGAACCTTGTAGCTGACTTTGGCATATTGGGATCAACTATCTTAGCAGTCGTTACCCATGGTACCACTGATGTGCAACATGGTCACACAATCTACCACGATCGGACCATCACCATCTACCCAGGTATTCCATTTTAACCCTCTCGCCTTCTCTTTCATTGTTGTACTAGTAGGAGTACTTTTTACCTTGGAGGACGCGTATAGCTAGCTAGGCCCTTGAAGACTTGAACCCACTAGCTGCCAACATTTTTGTTTTTCCATGTCTTACTATCTCATCCATGTAGCCAAGAGTGGCTATATATAATAAGCCGGTTATTTTACTTCCTCTATACCGGAGTAGTACTATTTGCTGCACAGTATTACTGACCGCCATATTTGAGCACAACATTATTATGCATGGACCTTGACTATGTACGTCACCATGTGTCCAGATCTGGGATGCCGCGTGTACCAGATGGACGGCGCCGAGTTCGACCCCCGTGATGCTACGTGGGTGCCGAGGAACACTCTTGGAGAGTACTCGCTTTTCATCGGGGACAGCTACCCCATTGTGAAGCGGATGCCACCTTCCGTGCATGACACGGAAGGCCTGCCGTTCATGCATCATGGTTGTGTCTTCAGTGCGCACTGCCGGATGAACGTCATGCTGGGACACGCTATCCCTGATTTATGCCGCTTCAGCTTGGATGAGTCTCCATAGTGTGGAACCGGACTAGAAAGCTGCGACAATGATTCCCGTTTCCCACCGCTATGGATCGTGCTATCCATGAAGAACACCTGGGACTGGAACCTGGAGGAGGACATGTAGCCCATCTATAACGTGTAAGTGGAGTACGGTATTTGTGAACGGTAGCGCTGTGAATATATGTAGACTAGTCGTGCACAAATTTATCACATGAATTGGAGATGAACTTGTGTGGCATACTGGCATTTGTCCTTTAGAATTTATTACTAGTAAATGTGTTATGTGTACGTGCAACTTGTGTGGTTGTTGCACGGGCTCCAACACGCTCTTTGAGAAAAAAAGGTGGCATAGCTTTGGATATACGTGACGTGGCAGCATCATACAGTAGCATCGTTCGCTATAGTTGTAGTACAATCCTACTAGGACGACAACTCCTATAAAACCTTGCGCTTGGCTCTTTGCCTCTTCGGGAGGTTCAACAGTTCGTACTCGTGTGAACCTGGCACTTGGCTCTTCGCCTCTTCGGAAGGTCCAACAATGATGATATTACAGTACAATATGCTTCTGGCAATCTGACACCGATTGAACTGCTGCACGTCCACCGCGAGGGCGAGGGCGAGGGCGAGGGAGAGGGAGAGGGAGAGGGAGAGGGCACTATAGTCAAAACCCTCTCCTCGTCCTACGAACCACTGCGCGCGTGGGCGAGGGAGAGGCGTAGTAAGCAAGCTTCTCCTCGTTCGGCGAGTTGACGGGACACATCAAAGCAGTACTAGTACTAGTAGTAGTAGTCCATACTGGATCCTTTTAGATTAATATGGCTTAATTTGAAACGAGAAAAATACACTGGCGGTCAACGTATGTAACAATACGCTCTTTACGGTCACTATATATAGTTTTGCGGCGATTATATGATCACTAGCTCATCGTAGAGCACCGTATTGCACCCTACTGACCGGCCACATAGTCGACGTGGCACTTTGTGGACTGGTTAAATTGTCACCTGGTTTCTGGGTCCCACCTGTCAGTTGGCAGAGCAAAGAAAGGAGTTAAACAAAACGTTACGCAGGCGCGACACGAGTCCAACCCTTGCGCGCGAACCGCCCTGGCTGTGTATGTGAGTGCATGCACGTGTCCTCCCTCGGTCTTCCAACAAAGAGTGTACATCGGCTATAAAACAAAGAGTGTAGTACATGATGTACATCTACACTTCCAATCCATTTAGCCTTTGATCTAAATCGATATTGATTGACTAATGCACCAACTTGTGCTGTAGGTATAGGCTACATGTCTATCCTTAATTACAGCATGCAACGGCCTTCATTTAATCTTCTTATCTCAATGGTCGCATGCACACATAAGTTTGCTACTTTTGGGCGTTAATTATGCCCTGGTCAATGTGTAAATCTCTAAATGTACAGTCTTTCACGGGCGTAGGGAGTAGGTTGAGCACTTGAGCGTGAGCGTGTGTGTTGCGTCGTGTGCTGTGTGCCACATGGGTGCGTGAGTGTTGCGTGCGTCCATGTGTACGTGTGACTGTTGCATGTTGCATGCATGCATGCATGGGGCTTACTCCCTCCCATTGACATGTTCATATTTCAAGCTTCCTCTGTTCCCTCCATATGGTGATACTCCCTCTATTCCCAAATAGTACGGAGTAAAAGCCTCCCTCTATTCCCAAATACGGAGTATTTGTCTTTCTACAGATTTCAACAAGTGACTAGGTACGGAGCAAAATGAGTGAAGTGAGCGTAGAGGCACAGGGATACTGTAGAAAGGAAGTCCTCGCGATCCATTATTCCCCATCTCGGTCAGAGAGAACTATTCAACTAGTATTCGTAGTGAAGTGACAATACACGCTGCAGCAGATGGGACACGTAATTAATAAGTTGAACCAGCGTGTTGGTGTTACTAAATCAGCCTTACCCAGTACTGCCATCATGTTTGCCAGTAGAGCACGCTTCCGCAAATACGCCTACGCACCTCTGTCCTCCATTAACTGACATATGGGCCCTGTTGTGGTAGACCCACATGTCATCGGTGTAACTATTTACACTCCAAAGGACGGTATATCCCGGTAGTAGTACTAGTAGAATTGAGATTGAATGCACTTTCTTCCCCGTCTTCCACTCTTCTTCCTCCTCTCTTCCCCATCGTCGGCCGCACACCATTTACCCCCACTCACTGCTCGCCCGCCTGTGCCATCTTCCTTGGTAGCTCGCGCGTACCATATCTCCCCGCTCACTGCTCGGCCACACGAGGAGAAGCTTCTTCGCTCGCCCGCCCGAATCCACTTCCCCGCTGGCTCGCAGGCACCGAAAACCCCAATGGCCGAACCGACTGACACGCAGAGCCGCGATTGGAATTCCCTCCCTGATGTTCTCTTGGAGCAGATCTGTAGTCGTATGGACCTACTCAGCACCGTCCGTCTGGCCGCATGCTCGGTGTCTTTGTATCGTCTACTCGTCTGCAACCGGCCGGCTCTTTTCAAGACACCCTGCTTGCTGATGCCCGATCCTCGCAGGTGGCCCAGACACCGACTTGACGATCCTACGGAGGTTGCCGCGGTTCCCCTCGACATGCTACCACTACCCGCCCACCTGTCCTTCATGTGCGACCACTACTGGGCGGGCATGAAGGCCAACTGGGTCGTCCTCATCCACCACACCGCTAGTCCGTGGCGTCTCGTGGATATCTACACCCAGCGAGAGATCACCCTTCCATCGTTGGATACCGCCGCCATCGAGCCTCGCGGCCCGCAGGACACTCCTGCCTACTATGCATGAGACGCGTCAAGCTTTTGGCTCGACCTCTGTTTCCAGAAAGTTGTAATCTGCGAAGTGCCCACACCATCAGAAGACTACATGGATTCCAAGCTCATTGCCTTGTTCAACATGGGATTAGTCTATCTGGAATCCGGTCACCATACATGGTTATGGCTCATCATCAATCCTGTTGAGGCAACATTTCTGTCTGATACTATAGTGCACGATGGCATCGTTTACGCGGTCGACGCACAGATTGGCTGCCTATACTGGTGGAATCTATCGTCGTGTAATTGTTCTATCTCATCTCATCTTTACCTTATGAATACGACTGCCTGTTCATTTGTTACAAATTTAGAATGCATAGCATGTCTATAACCACATCATTGCTATATGTTCCTCTCATTTCCTAGATTTTTATGACCACACATGTTATTGTTAGAGTTGATATGAGAACAATTGGCATCTAATGATTGTTAGAATACATATTATGAGCATAACATCATGATTGCTATATGTTACTCTCGTTTACAAGATTTTTATAACAACGCATGTTATTCCTTAGAGTTGATATGAGAATAGTAGTAGTAAGTGCTATGATAGAATATGAGTAGGCGTTGTCATAGTTGTTTTCCTCTCATTGTTACATGATGTTTGAACCATGACATATTGCTAGAATATGAAAGCCATTGGCTTATTTTTTAACGTGGGGTATGATTATGACCACGGCATTGCAATTCTCTGTCTATGATATGTGTCACTGTTATAATAATCTTAATTCCACACATACTCTGAACATGATTGTTTATTTTTGTCCTTTTGGTCTCCAATTTGAATTGTTGCAGCAGACGCAAATGCGCTGGCCTTCATGATTCCAGGACCTGGAATCATACCAGCCGCTGGGTGGTGGTTTATCGCTCGTTCAGCTGACGGCGGTCATTTGATGCTCATTTGCACGTACCAAATTGACCAAACCATTACATCAAACCACATGCAGTACAATGCGTGGGGCGTTCGTGACATTGATGGCTATGGCTGCTTCATGTTCGAGAAAGATCCCAGCTCCGTTGGGCCAGGCGTATTCAACTGGAGGCGGGTTTACAGCCTCGGCAACCACTCCTTGTTCCTCGGGCTCAATTATCCGATCATCCAACCAATCATCGATCATATCACCGGCGATGATTACTGTGCTATGCAACTTCCATTCGTGAGGGGGGGCTGTGTTTACACATCATACCGTGGGTTTCATGAATCACCATATCCAGAGATTCGTCGACACAGCTTGTTGCTAGATAACCTTCAGTGTGTGAAAGGCATCAAGCTTCCATGCGATGGATGGCTTTTGCAAACCCGACATGCGACGATGTGGTTCAGGCCAACAGCAAATATGCACAACTTGATTCGTGCTGATATCTAGACTGAGCCACGTATTCTGCTGCTGTAGCACGACCCTCTTTTGTTGGATATTATGTACTGTTGTTAGTTTGAAGCACTCCTCTGGTTTGAAGGATAGATACCTTCCTGGGATCAAGTGCATCCTAACTCACCTGCGTAGGATGTACTGATAATGATGATGGAGATGCTGTGCAGAAGCCATATATATATATATATATCAGTTAGGCTTCAAGTGCGTACTTGTTAGTTAAACCTATGTATAAATTGTGACACTAAATACGACAGTAAGTAGTAAAGTAGCAGTACTAGTATACGTCGGTCAAATTATTCATCATGTCCACACATTGAATTGACGTGACAACACGCTACGCGTGAGGTGACACAAGAATCCCGGTGGCGTGTTCGGGTATTCTGGACTTCAGATTTGGAGTACCACTTATCTGTCGAAATCTTTCATCATTCACTTAAAACAGTCGATTGATCATACATTGAGTACCATATAACTGGAATTACTGATGCAAGTCGAAGAAGGATTGGCCGGTGCTGCCGGCTGGCATCAAGTTCGATCCCACGGATCAGGAGCTGATCGAGCACCTTGAGGCCAAAGTGAGTGCTGATAGCGCGAGATTTCAGTCTCTCATCGATTTGTTCATACCAACCATTGACAGCGAGCACGACATATGCTACACCCAACCTGAGAAACTTCCAGGTAAGACACCGATCGGCCGTCTACTTGCACAAACATATTCCTTTGTTTATAGCTCTATTTTTCTTTTTAGACACAGACCTGGTGAAGCAATTACAATTTGACAGTTAATAAAAAGTGAAACAAGTGACTGCAACATGCCAAAGATGTTATGAAAATGCCAACTAGGTACACTAATACCTGTATTCCACAATACTGCAGGTATCACACTGAGTGGCCTAAGGAAGCATTTCTTCCAGCGCAATTCCAGGGCGTTCAAAAGGGGCACGTGGACGCGTCTCAAGATACAATCGGAGTGCGGCATGCACGCGATGTGGCACAAGACCGGCAATACCTTGCCGGTGATGGTCAACGGCCGGCAGACGGGCAACAAAAAAGGTTCTGGTGCTGCACACCAACAAGAACTTCGACCAGCAGAGGACCAACTGGGTGATGCACCAGTACCACCTCGGGGACCTGGAGCAAGAGAAGGAGCGGGAGCTGGTCCTTTGCAAGATTTTCTACCAGACGAACACTAGGGCCAGGAGTAAAAAGATTATAAGTTAGTTTGGTATCGGTAGTTGTACTACCTTGTCGTCCGCAAGTTGGTATTGTTGTTAATGATCTTTTGGTATGAACTTGCATTTGCTTCCGACCATCATGCCGAGGGTCGACGTGGATATAAAGCTGAATCATTTGTTTCGAAATGAATTTTGAGGCACCTGATTTTTATTTGATGGGTACCATAAGCACCCGCCGTTCGAATTCCCAGTTCTCCAATTTTTTCGAAACAAGTGCATGCACTTATTATCACGATAAAAACACAATATCCGTGCTGCATCCCAGTTATCAGTCAGTACTTGCAGAATTCTCTCATTTATTGAGCACATATATTGTTTTTTCAGGTCGAGCAAGTTTCAACTGGGCTGTAGACTGCCCAGGGTTGGTTTTGTTTTTAACAGGCCCAGCCCATGACGACAACGGGGCACAAAGATCCAGCAGGTATCTACTGGCCTCTGGCCCGCCAGCATTAGTTATATGTTGTCTTACAACATCCGCAGGCAGTTTTTTTACTGAATCAAACACACAGCCCAGTTCTATTTTCCTCTTGAAACGCATGTCCTACATCCGTTTTCTAATCTCTACCTATAGTTTTACTAGTTCATATACACGTATCATTATATTGAAAACACATAGAATTCCCTTTTCATATTTACATCCTTATTTTTGTTGTTTTTCCCACCCAGCGCTGATTTTTTCACCACTGGTTTTCCCTTAAACCAACTCAATTGTCCCACGTCTTATTTGCTTACAAAAACAAAAAGATTTTTTTGGCAAATCAATAAGTTCTTAAAAAAATGTTTATCATTTCGGGATTACAACGGTTCGGACTCCACCGAAATATGCAAAATAAGGTTGAACTTTTTGACCGTGGTCCTTTGCAGAAAATGGGCTGTAATAAATTACTTAAGAATTAGCAAATGGGCTTTATGTTGTCTGCCACATATTTGGAGGCTGACTTATGGGCCTACTAAGTTCATGCGTACACAAGGTTTCTCAAAAAAGAAACTTAGTCAACAATTGACTCTACGAGCGTCAGACCGTTAGATGTCAATCTAACGGCAATCGTGCTTCTTCAGTCTCTGATCTTCCTGCCCCAGCCGCCCAAACCAGCGCCGTCGGAACCGCCTGCTCCCGCCTCCCGTGGCCGATAGTGCTGCCGGGCAGGCCTCATGGCCCCATCATACTCGCATCCCTGGCCTGTCTATCCCTCTACTCACCCACACCTCCTGTTATTTTCCGGCGACGGCAGCCGAACCAGTCAACCCTCGTACTCTCCACCGCGTGGGCAGCCACTGTCGTGTCTTCCTCGGCTCCGTGTCATTTCCTTCGTAGGCCTCGCCGTCGTCCACCGCCCTGGTGCTCTCGGTGCGGTGTGGTCAACGATGTCCATCCAACGGCCGTAGTGCTTCTTCAACCTCTGGTCTTCTTGCCCCAGCCGCCCAAAGCAGCGCCGGTTGTGCCGCATGCTCCTACCTCCCGTAGCCGGCTGTGCTGCCGTGGAGGCCTCACCGTCCCCATACTACTCCCACCGCTAGCCAGGCCATCCCTCCACTCACCCACTCCCCCTATTATTCTGTGGCGACGGCAGCCTCACACCGCAGCCGAACCAGTGAACCCTCGTACTCCTCTCCGCGTGGGCATCCACTGTCGCGTCTTCCCCGGCTCTGCGTCGTCCCCTTCCTAGGCCTCACCATCGTCCACCGCCGTGGTGCTCTCGGCGCGGCGTGGTCAATGTGGTCAACGACCGACTTCCATCGGAAGAGTACTGTACGTGGAGAGGCTGACAGCTGGGTCCACGGCAGCCACAAGGAAGTGCCTCCTTATTACGCGCAAAATAATTATTCTTCCACCTGACAGCAGGGACCCACCGGACGGGCCACCAGTATTTCGTGGAAAAAATGTTTCCCCCCTGACTGCTGGGACCCACCGGACAGGCCACCATATTTCATGAAAAAAATGTTTGCCCCTGACTGCTGGGACCCACCGGACGGACTACCGTATTTCGTGAAAAAAACGTTCCCCCCGCTGTCAGCTCGGACCCACCGGAAGTGCCTCCTTATTACGCACAGAAAAATGAATACTCCCCCTGCTAGCTGGGACCCACCATGGTGGGAGGCTGACTTGTGGGCCTACTAAGTTGACGGGGACGGAGGGCTTTGTCAACTTAGTCAATATGAACGATTCTAGCTCCAGTGACCGTACGATGTCCATCCAACGGCCGTAGTGCTTCTTCAACCTCTGGTCTTCTTGCTCCAGCCGCCCAAAGCAGCGCCGGTCGTGCCGCATGCTCCTGCCTCCCGTGGCCGGCTGTGCTGCCGCGGAGGCCTCACCGCCCCCTACTATTCCCACCACTGGCCAGGCCTTGTGGCGACGGCAGCCTCACACCGCAGCCGAACCTGTGAACCCTCGTACTCCTCTCCGCGCGGGCTTCCACTGCCGCGTCTTCCCCGGCTCCGCGTCGTCCCCTTCCTAGGCCTCGCCGTCGTCCACCGCCGTGGTGCTCTCCACGCGGCGTGGTCAACGTGGTCGAGGAACGACTTCCATCGAAAGAGTACTGTACGTGGAGAGGCTGACAGCTGGGTCCATGGCCACAGCCCAGTTTTTTTGTGATTTGCCAAATAAGTCGGTTTGTCAGGCCTGTTGGGCTGCAAATCTTTCAAGACGAGGAGAGCTTTCATTCGGCTGGCCGAGAAAATGGCCCATCAGTAATGAGGAATGGGCTGTACATTTTTAAAACACATCAAACCGGCAATTAGTTTCAAATATCTTTTCTTTTCATTTCAAGATTTTAAATTACATTAATTTTTATGCGTGGAGAATTTGTTGGATTTTATATTGATATACATTTATTTTTAAAATCAGTTTGAATGTGAGTCGAAATTTCGGGATTAAAAACAGTTCGGACCGCACCGAAATATGCAAAATTTTGTATAATTTTTTAACCGTGGCCACAATATGGGCTGCAATGCTAACAAAAAGAATATGGGCTCCAAAAAAACCTTAATAATTAGCAAATGGGCTGTAAATTATTAGAAATAATGGCAGATGGGCTGTATGCTGTTTTCCACAGATTTGAGGCTTTCCTAAAAAAAGGTTGAAGCACAAGCAGTGACTGTTGGATGGCCATCCAACGGCCGTCGTGCTTCTTCAATCTCTGCTCTTACTGCTCCAGCCGCTCCAACAAGCGCCGGACAGCCTGCTCCCTCCTCCCCACGGCCAGCTCTGCTGTCGGGCAGGCCTTACCGCCCCACCGTACTCCCATCGCTGGCCTAGCCATCCCTCTACTCACCCACACCTGCTGTTATTCTCCGGCGACGGCAGACGAACCAGTAAACCCTCGTACAGTCGTACTCCCCTCCGTGTGGGAAACAACTGCCGAGTCTTCCCTGCCTCCGTGTTGTTCCCTTCCTAGGCCTCGCCGTCGTCCACCGCCCTGGAGCTCTCGGCGCGGCCTGGTCAACGTGGTCAACGACCGACATGCATATGAAGTGGACTGTACGTGGAGAGGCCGACAGCTGGGTCCATGGCCGCACGCAAGGAAATGCCTCCTTATTACGCGCAAAATAATGATTCCTCCACCTGACATCAGGGACCCACCGAAAGGGCCTCTGTATTTCGCGAAAAAACATTACCGCCACCGACAGCTCGGACCCACCAGCTATATCTTCGCATGCAAGGAAGTGCCTCCTTATTACGCACAAAAAAATGAATACTCCCCCTATTAGCTGGGACCCAGTATAGTGGCAGGCTGACTTGTGGGCCTACTAAGTTGACGGGGACGGAGAGCTTTGTCAACTTAGTCAATATGCACGATTCTAGCTCCAGTGACCATACGATGTCCATCCAACGGCCGTAGTGCTTCTTCAACCTCTGGTCTTCTTGCTCCAGCCGCCCAAACCAGCGCCGGTCGCGCCTCGTGCTCTTGCCTCCCGTGGCCGGCTGCGATGCGGCGGAGGCCTCACCGCCCCCTACTACTCCCACCGCTGGCCAGGCCATCCCTCTACTCACCCACACCCCCTGTTATTCTGCAGCGACGGCAGCCTCACACCGCAGCGAACCAGTGAACCCTCGTACTCCTCTATGCGTGGGCATCCACTGCCGCGTCTTCCCCGGCTCCGCATCGTCCCCTTCCTAGGCCTCGCCGCCGTCCACCGCCCTGGTGCTCTCGGCGCGGCGTGGTCAACATGGTCAAGGAACGGCTTCCATCGGACGTGGACTGTACATGGAGAGGCTGACAGCTGGGTCCACGGCCGCAGCAAGGAAGTGCCTCCTTATTACGTGCAAAATAATTATTCTTCCACCTAATACCGGGGACCCACCGGACGGGCCACCGTCTTTCGCAAAAAAACGTTTCCCCCCTGACTGCTGGGACCCACCAGCTACACCTTCGCACGCAAGGAAGTGCGTCCGGGCAAAACAAAAAACAAAACGATTCGCCCCCTGACTGCTGGGACCCACCAGCTACATCTTCGCACGCAAGGAAGTGCCTGACAGTCGGGACCCACCTAGTCGAAGCGTACGTAGCGTTGTCATACTGGTCGCGAACGTGTACGTACATATATACTGGTGGATGTAGAGGCGCGCATGTGTCGTAGTAGAGGCGCGTACGTGTCGTAGTAGAGGCGCGCACGTAGCATGTACACGTACGTACAGCGGCCAGGGTGCAAGAAAGAAAATACGCCACGTATGTGTACATACGGGTGGGGTCTCGAACGCTTACTCGCGCATACGTACGGCCAGGGCTCGTGTACATGGCTGGGTCGGAACGGAGAAACAGCGTCGTCGTCGTGTTCATGGGGAGGCAACGGAATGCGTCGTGTTCATGGGGAGGCAACGGAATGCGTCGTGTTCATGGGGAGGCAACAGAATGCGTTGTGTTCATCGGGAGGCAACGGAACGCATGGGAGCCAACCGGCTGGGTCGGAATGGAATGCGTGGTCGTGTTCATCGGGAGGGCTTGGATGGAACAGGCGATGGAAACGAGGCCTGGCGTACCGCAGAACGGAGGAAACAGACCTCCTACGGTCGAAACGGGGGTCCTGTTGAACGGGAGGGGTGTTGCGTACCGCAAAATGGAGGAAACGGACCTCCTACGGTCGAAACGGGGGTCCTGTTGATCGGGAGGGGTGTGGCGTACCGCAAAACGGACGAAATGGACCTCCTACGGTCGAAACGGGGGTCCTGTTCATCGGAAGGGGTGTGGCATACCGCAAAACGGGACTCCACAGGATACTGTTCATCTCCACCGTCGACCTCCTCCAGCCTCCACGGGCTACCGTCGACCTCCTCCAGCCTCCACGGGCTCCTGTTCATCCAGCCTCCACCGCGCGCTACTCCACCGGCTACTGTTCAACCACCCCTCCACCGTCTACTGTTCATCCAGCCCTCCACACCACGGGGTCCTATTCAACCACCCCTCCACGGGCACCCATCCACCGTCTACTGTTCATCCAGCCCTCCACACCACGGGGTCCTATTCATCCAGAGGCAACGCCACGCTCACTGTTCATCCAACCCCACCCCCCTGCAACGCTCACTGTTCATCCAATCGATCGGTTTCAGTTAGCAGCAGTAGCAAAGGAATCGCTCGATCGGGTTCAGTTTACAGCCATCGATCGATCGCTCGGGTTCAGTAACGCGTAGCCTGCAGTGCAATCGCTTGGGTTCGGTTAGAGCCCTACGCCTCGCTCGGGTTCAGTTAGAGCCAACGCCTCACACACACGCGCGTACGTGTACGAGAGAAACGCACATCGCTCGGCCCCCGACCTCCCACCGTAACCGGGAACTCCCCAAAATTTTCCTCGCCCTCGCTTCTACCACGGTTTTTCTCGTCATGGACGGCCCAAAGAATGTCATGCAGCTGCGTCTCCGGCCCGCCCAGGACGAAAAGCCCATTTTCTGTCATGATTTTTTGTCATAGAAGTAGGAGCCCACCACATCTATGATGATACCGGGTTTTGTCACAATTGTCGTCATAGTAGTGTCATATGTATGACAAAAAAAATTTCGTTCGGCCCAAAATGTCACGGATGTGTCTTTTTTTGTAGTGGCCAAGCACCGAGCCCATGCACATGGAGGAGGGGGAGGAGAACTCGGGCGCCGGTGGCTTTGCCTCGGCGCCAAATGTTGGCGGGGAGGGGACCTCCGCTACCCAGCCCGGCACCGGTAAGCCGCTCGCCTTTCGTCCCTGTTCTTTTTCTTTTCTTGCTGATTCTTGGTCTTAGCTTCGTCTCATTGCCTTCTTGGTGTCTAGATCGTCCATCGGCGGACCAGGAGGACATAGACGCCATCATCGAGGACGTTGCCAAGGACGCCGTGGCAGAGGCCGAGAAGGTCGCTGCCGAGGAGTCCGCCAAGTGTGCTGCCGAAGACGCCGCCAAGGGGCCTGCCGGGGAGCCCGGCAAGGGGCCTGCCGGAGAGGCCGGCAAGGCCGCCACCGAGGAGGAGGTGGTCGATGACCAGCCTTCCTCCTCTGCTGCCTCCGGCTCCGACAGGTATCTGAGGGTGACCGACGACCTCTTCGTCCACATTCCAGGGGCGTCTAGCTCCAGGGCGCCCGTCGAGGGAGAGGTGTTCGACAAAGAGGTGCTTGCCGCCACCGGGCTCGAGGTCGTCGATGAGCCAAGCGCCGATGGCGACGGCTCTCAGGAGGAGCGGCTTCTCCAGGCCATGGGCGCCAATTTCCGGAAGCTCCAGGCGCTCCACCGCGCCCGCCTAGACAAGGCCAAGTACAGGATGGCAACGGTGGACAAGGCAGAGGCGGACCTCAAGTTGTGCGTCGCCGAGGCGCAGACTTGGTTCCGCCAAGCTAGCGAAGAGCTGAAGGCCACCCTGGGCGAGCTAGCCAAGCGCGACGTGAAGCTCACCATGAAGCTGGCCGACATCGAGAAGGCCCAGGAGATGCCGGAGGGCTTGGCCGCTGCAGCTGAGGCCGCTCGGTCCCAGCATCAGGCCGCGCTGAACTCCCAGGAGGAGGACCTCGCCAAACGCAAGGCGGACCTCGATGCCAAACTCCGTGCCAAGGACGAGGGGGTGGGGAAGCTTGTCGCGCGGCGGACCGAAGAGCTGGAGCAGAGGTACATGGAGACGCTCGATGCCCAGGCTCTGGTTCATGCCGACAAGGTGAAGGAGCTGGAGGTGGAGCAGGACGGGCTGAAGGAGCAGGCCCTGGAGCTGTCCCAGGAGAAGGACACGCTCAACGGCGCCCTGACGGACGCGCAGGGCGCGGTCGTCAGCAGGGCCGGGGAGCTCTTCGAGGCCAACAACTCCATCAAAGACCTCAAGCCGAAGCTGGAGGGCCTCGAGGAGATGCTCGCAGAGGCCAAGGCTCGGGAGGTGACCCTGGCCAAGGTTCTGGAGCCCGAGAAGTTGCAGCGGAGGAACAAAGCCGCCAGCCACAAGGATTTCGTGGAGGGCGAGAATCGCTGGATCAGCCGCCTCGAGGATGTCGCCGGCAGGATCACCACGCAGCTGGCTACCATGGGGATGCCAAATGTGAGGTACGCCCCAGAGCGCAGTGGGACCGCCAACGCCAAGCTGACCCTGTTCTTCGAGGGTGTCCTCGGGGCCCTGGAGCAGCTCCACTCCAACCGGGAGGCCTCTATGGACGATGAGTCCCGGAGGCTCTGCCAGGGTGCCATGACCAAGGTCCTCGCCAAGGTGGCGTACTGGAATCCTGACCTCGACTTCGAAGCTACGCTGGAGAGCCTGTCGGAGGATGCGGACATCACGGCGCTCAAGGAGCGTATCAGGCCCATCATCAGAGCATCGACGGAATCCAGAGGGTGGAGGGCCAGCGCCGGGATTAGGCATCCCGTTTCTTTTTGTTGCTGCAAGTTCACTACCAAGACGATATTTATCTTTAGTTAGAACTGCGGCAACAAGCGATTTAATATGACCCTGCAGTACTTTTGATACAATGCATGTTGTTTTCCTGTTCGATTTTCCTTTGTATGTCCACCCTACGTTAATCGGTTAGGCTCGCCGGCGCGTAAACCAGGGCGGCATCTTGAGGACGGATCCCCATTAGCCTGCCGGGTGTGCTTGCTGCCGGGCAAACCACCTCACCACCCCCGACGCGGCCGCTTGAACTGTCGAGCTTGACTCGAGTCAGAGTCGAGAGCGTTACTGGTTGCGGAAGGCTACCCTGCCACTCTCGACGCGGCCGTCTGAGCTGTTAGTGGACTCGAAACAGAGCAAAGGCATTGCCAATCGTGGGAGGGCCCCTTTGTGTGCAGGTTTTCCATACAAAGAATGGGATCTCCCAGGGGAATAACCTCACATATGAAAAGGAAATTGCTTAAAGTTTCGCATGACTTAGCTTTCTTGTCGCTGAACTGGCGCCCTTCACGTATGCAGGAGACGCCATCCTCTCGGCCATGTTCTTCTCCGAAAGTCGTGGCGATGACGAACTGCTAGCCCAACTGCTAGACCAGATTCCCACAATTGCGCCACCCCTACCTGGCGCGCCAAGGATGTCGGTGGAAACGACACCTATGGGATCACAAGAATCCCTACTATGGTTGCTGGGGCGCGGGGTTGTGAGAAGAGCAGGATTAACAGTCAGCACAAGGATCGTTTACCCAGGTTCGGGCCGCGAGGATGCGTAAAACCCTAGTCCTGCTTTGGTGGATGTATTGAGTGTTCTTGAGCTGTCGAACTAGCTATGGTGGCTGCGTAGTTCCAAAGAGCCGAATCCTCCTCCAGTACGCCATGGGCCTCCTTTTATAGTCGAAAGGGGCTGCCACAGTGGCACACAGGAGGTGGAAAGGCCTATAGTGCTGCGAGCTTATCGCTCGTATTACAGGACAAGACGCATTTAATGCGTCGCTTAGGTGTCCCCTAGCTTTTTCGGGGACGGGAACGAGGCCCGTCCCGTCCGTTGCCGCCTCGCCTTGCTTCGACATGCGCCCAGGCCAGCGGTGCATGCAGCGCCATGTAGGCAGGCAGGCAGCTGAGGTGGCGCGGCGGTAGGGTCTTTACGAAGATCTGCATGCCACCACGCAGGTGCTTGCTGAGTTGGTGTAGAGGCCGCCCGTTGCCACGCAGGTGCCTGCCCAGCTGGTTGAGCAAGCAGCTGCTTGGGAACGGCGGTGGAGTCTTGGTCGACGAGGGCCTGGCTGTGGCCCCGCTGACGCCCTCGGCAAGGGCCTTGCCGGGGCCCGGCAAGGGTCTTGCCGTGGCGTTGCCATCGTCCCCGGCAAGGCGCTTGCTGGGGGTCTTGTGGATCTCCTCGGCAAGGATCCCGCCGAGGGTCGCCATCTTCTGGTTCTCATCTGATCTCATATCTCTATGGTCTTGACAAAGATTTGCATGCTACCACAGAGGTGCCTCCCGAGCCCTAGTTCCAATGTGGTTGGTTGAGTTGGAACCCGTGGGCTCAAGCGTGGCTTGCTCTGTCAGCATCGGGCAAGTCGCCCCGGCAAGGCTCTCGCCGGGGCCGCGGAGGCTGCCCCGACAAGGGCATTGCCGGGGGAGTCCACCTCGCCCTCTCGCTCTTTGGTATCTTTAGTCTTGGCGTTGCGTTGGCCATCTTGGGCTTTGGCTTCTCTCCGGCTTCCCTCCTTTGCCCTACTACGTGCGGCTGTGGCGCGCGGCTCTGACTGCCAGTGCACAAGGAAAGGGGTCAAAAGGAGAGCCCCTACTTTTGTACACCGATAGGAGCCCCCGGGCCTGGGCCACACATAAGCACGATACGTTGTTGGGCCAGGCCCAGAACGGTGCACGGGTAGGCGGGGCGGATTTTCAGCGCAGTAACTCTTCGTCCACTGCGCTTCCCCATGACCCGCGTTGAACGCGCGCGCGACGTGGGGGGGGGGGTCATGCGTGGGGTGGTTCTCGCACGCATGCGTCACATCGCAGTTAATGGGAAAGGAGGCGGCCCGCGCCTTCCCCGTAAAAAGGGAATAACCGCGGGCGCGCTGCTCACTTTACCCCCTTCCCTGCGTCTTCTCCAATCTCAAAGCCACTGCCCCCTTTCGTCCTCCTTCTCGGGTTCTTGCCTTTGCTCGCCGCCGCTGCGTCTCCGCCGTCCTCTGTCTCTTGCTCCCCCCAGGCGCCATGGCGCCCAAATCCACCAAGGGCAAGGGAGTGGCCAAGGACGCCGGAGGGACGGAGCCGCCGGAGAGTGCGCTGGCGGCTCAGCGGACGCAGCTCGCCTACTTACCCTAGATGGTCGATGCGATCGAACTGCGGGATTACTTCAAGCCCCTGTGGGGGGTGAAGACGGGGGGAGAGACGATGGGGCATCCGGCCACGCGCATCATCCCTGCCAACTGCGCCGAGGCCGCCCCAAATCGGTACCCTTTCTTTGTCGACTACTTCTCCTGCGGGCTCTGTCCCCCCTTCTCCGATTTCTTCAATGATGTCATGCACACCTACGGCTTCCATCTTTTGGATTTTACTCCGAATGCCGTGGCGTGTATGGCTCTTTTTGCGCACCTCTGCGAGGACTTCGCCGGGGTGCATCCCAACACGGCGCTCTTTCGCCACTACTTCTTCCCTCGGATCCAACCGGGGGGCGCCATTTCCGGTTGTGTCACCTGGATCCCAAGGTCCAAGGGGGCGTACCCGGAGGGCGCCATGAAGGAGAGGTGGGACGAATGGCAGGGCCGGTGGTGCTGGATTGTGGAGAAGGACCCGCCGGACTTTTGCCGGGTCCGCAAGGTGCCGCCGGTCCACAGAAGCGACTGGAGCGATGTCGATGCTAACGATGCGAAGCTTACGGTCGCCACCACCAGGATTCTGCGCCTCACCGAGGCCGGGCTCACCCTCGAGATGATCGGGGCGGATTTCATCCGCCACCGAATTGCTCCGCTACATAACAAGGGTAGGCCGGCCTGGCTCTTCACGAACGCCGCCGACATCATGAGGCTCCGCCCCGGCCTCGACCACAACCTCATGGTGATGAGGCACGCCCATTTCTGCCAGCGGCTCTTCGAGATCGACATGAACCGCGACGGCGAGGTCGAGCGGACCGGCAAGGCTGCGAGTGCCGCCGCGAAGGCCAGCAAGGTCGCCAAGGGGCCCTTGTTTAAGTCGCCGGCAGGAGTGGTCCCGCTGAGCAACAACTCTCCCGGACCGAGATCATCGCCATGATGCCGTACTTCAACGCGCATGGCCTTGGCCCGAACTGGGTCTAGCTGGAGGAACTTCAGGTGCAGGAGTTCTTCGACACCTTGCACGAGGGGTATGTTACCGCCGAGCCGCGGCTCGTCTAGGACACCTCCCAGGTGCAGCTGGACTACAACGCCACTAGGGCGGCGGAGGCGAAGCTCGCCGAGGAGGCCGGCAGCACCGGCGGCGTGGAGGACAAGGTCGCGGCGGAAGCAGAGGAGAAGGAGCTCGCCCAGTGGGCGGAGGCCGCCAGGGAGGCCAGCAGTGCCGGCACCGGGGCTCCTCGCATTGAAGACGTGGTCGGTGAGTCGTCGTCGGAGGAGGCCGAGGAGGAGGAGGTCATGGCCGTCGACCCTCCAGCCACGGGGAGAGGACGGGTTCTGCGGCGGGCCACTTCCGGCGAGCCGGTACGGTCTGTCAAGGCCGTGCGGCGGCCAAAGTCTCCGGAGGAGTCCGCGCGTCATAGGAGGGCCGTGGTGGCGAAGAAGGTCGTCAAGGCCGCGGTGGCGAAGAAGAAAGCATCCGCCTCCTCTTCATCCAAGCGCGCAGACTCCGCCTTCCTCCCCTCCTCCGGCAGACGTCGACGCGGGGGTCACCTTTGATTTCGGGACCCGCAGCCCAAGGAGGAAGAGGAAAGCCACAGAGGAGGAGGTGGATGACGAGTAAGTATCTTGCTCTTTTCTGTCATCTTCGTCTCCCCAATCTGTATCGCTTGTCTTGAATTGTTTTCATCTTTGCAGGGATGCAGAGACGCTGGCCCAGAGGGTGAAGAGGGCCAAAGCCTCGATGGGCGATCAGCCCCCGGTGGGCACTTCGAGGGCAACACTGGTGGTGCTGAGCAGCCCGTACAGCAGCCCCCGGCACAGCCCCCAGCGTAAGTTCATCATTCACCCCTTGTCAACATGTGTTGGGAGGGCACGATCTCCTAGTGCTGACCTTGCCATAGTCGCAGGAGGAGGACAGCAGCAGGAGGAGCCACAGAGGGCTACCCCTAACACGCCGCCCCATCGACCACGCCGCCCCGAGGGGAGTCACCGACAAGGGCGCCAAGCACCGAGCCCATGCACACGGAGGAGGGGGAGGAGAACTCGGGCGCCGGTGGCTTTGCCTCGGCGCCAAATGTTGGCGGGGAGGGGACCTCCGCTCCCCAGCCCAGCACTGGTAAGCCGCTCGCCTATCGTCCCTGTTCTTTTTCTTTTCTTGCTGATTCTTGGTCTTGGCTTCGTCTCATTCCCTTCTTGGTGTCTAGATCGTCCATCAGCGGACCAGGAGGACATAGACACCTTCATCGAGGACGTTGCCAAGGACGCCGCGGCAGAGGCCGAGAAGGTTGCTGCCGAAGACGCCGCCAAGGGGCCTGCCGGGGAGCCCGGCAAGGGGCCTGCCGCAGAGGCCGGCAAGGCCGCCACCGAGGAGGAGGTGGTCGATGACCAGCCTTCCTCAACTGCTGCCTCCGGCTCTGGCAGGTATCTGAGGGTGACCGACGACCTCTTCGTCCACCTCCCAGGGGTGTCTAGCTCCAGGGCGCCCGCCAAGGGAGAGGTGTTCGACGAAGAGGTGCTTGCCGCCGTCGGGCTCGAGGTTGTCGATGAGCCGAGCGCCAGTGGCGACGGCTCTCAGGAGGAGCGGCTTCTCCAGGCCATGGGCGCCAATTTCCGGAAGCTCCAGGCACTCCACCGCGCCCACCTGGACAAGGCCAAGTCCAGGATGGCAACGGTGGACAAGGCGGAGGCGGACCTCAAGGTGCTCATCGCCGAGGCGTAGACTTGGTTCCGCCAAGCTAGTGAAGAGCTGAAGGCCGCCCAGGGCGAGCTGGCCAAGCGCGATGTGGAGCTCACCATGAAGTTGGCCGACATCGAGAAGGCCCAGGAGACGGCGGAGGGCTTGGCCGCTGCAGCCGAGGCCGCTCGGACCCAGCATGAGGCCACACTGAACTCCCAGGAGGAGGACCTCGCCAAACGCGAGGCGGACCTCGACGCCAAACTCCGTGCCAAGGACGAGGAGGTGGGGAAGCTTGTCGCGCGGTGGACCCAAGAGCTGGAGCAGAGGTAGAGGGAGACGCTTGATGCCCAGGCTCTGGTTCACGTTGGCAAGGTGAAGGAGCTGGAGGTGGAGCGGGACAGGCTGAAGGAGCAGGCCCTAAAGTTGTCCCAGGAGAAGGACACGCTCAACGGCGCCCTGGCGGAGGCGCAGGGCGCGGTCGTCAGCAGGGCCGAGGAGCTCTCCGAGGCCAACAACTCCATCAAAGACCTCAAGCTGAAGCTGAAGGGCCTCGAGGAGATGCTCGCAGGTGCCAAGGCTCGGGAGGAAACCCTGGACAAGGATCTGGAGGCCGAGAAGCTGCAGCAGAGGAACGAAGCCGCCAGCCACAAGGATTTCGTGGAGGGCGAGAATCGCTGGATCAGCTGCCTCGAGGACGTCGCCGGCAGGATCACCACGCAGGTGGCTACCATGGGGACGCCAAATGTGAGGTACGCCTCAGAGCACAGCGGGACCGCCAATGCCAAGCTGACCCTGTTCTTCGAGGGTGTCCTCGGGGCCCTGGAGCAGCTCCACTCCAACTGGGAGGCCTCTCTGGCTGATGAGTCCCGGAGGCTCTGTCGGGGTGCCATGACCAAGGTCCTCGCCAAGGTGGCGTACTGGAATCCTGATCTCGACTTCGAAGCTGCGCTGGAGAGCCTGCCGGAGGATGTGGACATCACGGCGCTCAAGGAGCGTATCAGGCCCATCATCAGACGCATCGATGGAATCCAGAGGGTGGAGGGCCAGCGCCGGGATTAGGCATCCCGTTTCTTTTCGGTGCTGCAAGTTCACAACCAAGACGATTTTTATCTTTGGTTAGAACTGCGGCAACAAGTGATGTAATATGACCCTACAGTACTTTTGATACAATTCATGTTATTTTCCTGTTCGATTTTCCTTTGTATGTCCACCCTACGTTAATCGGGTAGGCTCGCTGGCGCGTAAACCCAGGGCGGCGTTTTGAGGACGGATCCCCATTGGCCTGTCAGGTGTGCTTGCTGCCGAGCAAACCTCCTCACCACCCCCGACGCGGCCGCTCGAACTGTCAAGCTTGACTCGAGTCAGAGTCGAGAGCGTTGCTGGTTGCGGAAGGCTACCCTACCACGCTCGACGCGGCCGTCTGAGCTGTTGAGCGGACTCGAAACAGAACAAAGGCGTTGCCAATCACGGGAGGGCCCCTTTGCGTGCAGGTTTTCCATACAAAGAACGGGATCTCCGAGGGGAATAACCTCATATATGAAAAGGAAATTGCTTAAATTTTCACATGACTTAGCTTTCTTGTCGCCGAACTGGCGCCCTTCACGTATGCGGGCGGTGCCATCCTCTTGGCCGTCTTCTTCTCCGGAAGCCTTGGCAATGACGAACTGCTAGGCCAACTGCTAGACCAGATTCCCACAATTGCGCCACCCCTACCTGGCGCACCAAGGATGTCGGTGGGAAACGACACCTATGGGATCACAAGAATCCCTACTATGGTTGTCGGGGCGCGGGGTTGTGAGAAGAGCAGGATTAACAGTCAGCACAAGTATCGTTTACCCAGGTTCGGGCCGCGAGGATGCGTAAAACCCTAGTCCTGCTTTGGTGGATGTATGAAGATGGCCACCAGTGATGGTTTCCCCCTCCGGCAAGGTGCCGAAACGGGCTCTCGATTGGTTTTTCGTGGCTACAGAGGCTTTCGGCGGCGGAACTCCTGATCTAGGTTTATTTCTGGGGGTTTCTATATTTATAGGAATTTTTGGCGTCGATAACAAGTCAGGGAGGTCCACAAGGAGCCCACAAGACCGAGGAACGCGCCCTAGGGGGGCGCCCTCCACCCTTGTGGAGGCCTCGTGGCTCTTCTGGCCCAACTCTTTTGCTTCGGCGGCTTCTTCTGGTCCATTAAAAATCTCCGTAAATTTTCAGCTCATTTGGACTGCGTTTGATATTCCTTTTCTGCGAAACTCAAAAACAAGGAAAAACAGAAATTGGGACTAGGCTCTAGATTAATAGGTTAGTCCCCAAAATCATATAAAATATCATATAAATGCATATAAAACATCCAAGATGGATAATATAATAGCATGGAACAATAAAAAATTATAGATACGTTGGAGACGTATCAGGCCTTCTCTCCCTCTTTTGCTTCTCAATACAATGGTCTCTTGGAGATCTATTTGATGTAATGACTATTTGCGGTGTGTTTGCTAGGATCCGATGAAGTTTGAGTTTATGATCAGATCTATATCGATGATAGTATTTGAGTTTTCTTTGATCTCTTATATGCATGATTACTTATAGCCTCATATTTCTTCTTCGAATCTTTGGTTCAGTTAGGCCGACTATATCGATTTTTCTTGCCATGGGAAGAGGTGCTTTGTCATGGGTTCAATCTTGCGGTGTCCTCTCCCAGTGATAGAAGGGGCAGCGAGGCACGCAAGTATTGTTGCTATTAAGGATAAAAAATGGTGTCTATTCCTACATGAATAGATCTTGTGTACATCATCTCACCGTTCTTCTTGCATTGCTCTGTTTCTCCATGAACTTAATACAATAGATGCATGCTGGATAGCAGTCGATGTGTGGAGTAATAGTAGTAGACGCAGATTCGTTTTGGTCTACTAATCTTGGACGTGATTCTTATATAATGATCATTGCCTAGATATCTTCATAATTATTTGATCTCACCGTATGCCCAACAGTAATTTGTTTACCCACCGTATGCTATTTTCTCGAGAGAAGCCACTAGTGAAATCGACGGCCCCCGGGTCTATCTTTTATCATTTTGCTTTCCGATCTATTTTTGTGCGCTTTTATTTTCGGATCTATTATTCCAAAAACCCAAAAATACCTTGCTGAACTTTTTCTTTATTTATTTTATTTTGTGTTATTGCAAGATCTATTTATCCAACATCATACAAACCAATCTATCCTTTTCCTGGGGAGGGATTAACAACCCCTCTTACGCATCGGGTTGCAAGTATTTGTTCTTTGTGTGCATGCACCATTTATATAGCTTGGCCTGGCCTCCTAGTGGATTTATACCTTGGTTTACATAACTGAGGGAAATACATACGGTAGTTGTACTGCATCATCCCTTCCTCTTTAGGGAAATACCGACGCAGTTTCAAGCCGCATCAGTCACATATCATGAGTTTTGCTTGGAGTGTCTTGTATTATATGAGTCTTTGCTTGTTTTGCTTTTTAGTCTGATACAATCATCCTTGTTGGACACACCTATTTGAGAGAGCCATAATGATGCTATGATTTTTTAGAATTGCTCTATGTCCTTCTTTACACTTTTTTGAGCTATGGTATTGCTCTAGTACTTCACTTATATCTTTTTTAGCACGGTGGTGGTTTAATTTTTTTGAAGAAATACTCTCATGCTTCACTTATATTAATTTGAGAGTCAGTAAAATTTTGAAGAAATATTTTTGCTCTCGTGCTTCACTTAAATTTATTTGAGAGCTTGTTAGTAGCAATGGTAATATATGAATTTAGTCCCAAAGTGATAGATATTAAAGAGGGATATAATAAAAACTTTCATGAAGATCATTTGATATTAAAACTTGATTCCTTGCAATAGTTTTGAGATATGGAGATAATAATATGTGAGTCATGTTGATGAGTAATTATGCTTTACTAAGAATATTGGTGTTAAGGTTTGTGATTCCCTATGCAAGCACGAAAGTTAATATTTATGCAATGAAGATACATCCTACTTATGGTGCATTATTCAGTTTTAGTTATGTTTAATGCTTGTTTATGATCATTTTCATTTCTTGGTTGGTCGCTTCTCAATCTATTTGCTAGCGTTCATTTGTAATAACCGGGAATACGGCTTGTGCATCCAACTTCTGAAACCCAAAGTTGTGCCAAATGAGTTCACCATACCTACCTATATGCGGTATTTCCATGTCGTTCCAAGTAAATTTGTATGTGCCAACTCTAATTTTCAAAATGAATTTCCTTTTTGTGTGCATGTACAGCTCATGAAGCGGCAGGGGGTGGCCAATATTTTCCATGCTAGGTTTGTTATTCTCAAGATGAGTGTTTATTCACTTGTCATTGCACGAGAGTGTGGTAGGTACTGGGGATGCCCAGTCCCGAAATGAAAAAAAATATTGTTCAATAATAAATTCCTTGGAATGTGTTGGTATGGAAGGAACCCGTGGATACGGCTAGCCATGGATTGTGAAAGAATGGCGGAAAGGAAATAAACTTTATTTTATGTTTCGGAACCGCCTATGATTTACCTAGCATGGAAGATATTGGAAATTCTCGGTCGTTTTCGTTGACAGGAAAAGCATGCTGGCACGTGGCCGGGAGACTATCTTGACGTGATCCTCCCCGGCAACGGCGCCAGAAATTCCTTTTGATGCTTGCTAGAACTACATCGGTATTTCCCCGAAGAGGAAGGGATGATGCAGCACAACAATGGTAGATATTTCCCTCAGTGATGAGACCAAGGTTATCGAACCAGTAGGAGAACCACGCAACACTACGACGGCACCTGCACACAAATAACAAATACTCGCAACCCGATGTATTAAAGGGGTTGTCAATCCCTTTTGGGTAACGGCGACAGAAATTGGCAAACGGACGTGAGAAAGTTGTAATAAATTGATAGATCGGACGGCAAATAAAATAAAGTGCAGCAAGGTATTTTTGTATTTTTGGTTTAATAGATCTGAAAATAAAAGCAAATAAAGATAGATCGCAAAGGCAAATATATTAAAGAAGAGACCCGGGGGCCGTAGATTTCACTAGTGGCTTCTCTCGAGAAAAATAGCAAACGGTGGGTAAACAAATTACTGTTGGGCAATTGATAAAACTTCAAATAATCATGACGATGTCCGGGCAATTATCATTATATAGGCATCACGTCCAAGATTAGTAAACCGACTCCTGCCTGCATCTACTACTATTACTCCACGCATCGACCGCTATCCATCATGCATCTCCTGTATTAAGTTCATGGAAAAACGGAGTAATGCAATAAGAACGATGACATCATGTAGACAAGATCTATTTATGTAGAAATATACCCCATCTTGTTATCCTTAATGACAATGATACATACGTGTCAGTTCCCCTTCTGTTACTGGGATCAAGCACCGTAAGATCGAACCCATCACAAAGCACCTCTTCCCATTGCAAGATAAATAGATCAAGTTGGCCAAACAAAACCCAAATATCGGAAAAGAAATACGAGGCTATAAGCAATCATGCATATAAGAGATCAAAGAAGACTCAAATAAATTTCATGGCTAAAAAGATAGATCTGATCATAAACTCAAAGTTCATCGGATCCCAACAAACACACCACAAAAAGAGTTACATCATATCGATCTCCAAGAGACCATTGTATTGAGAATCAAAAGAGAGAGAGGAAGTCATCTAGCTACTAACTACGGACCTGAAGGTCTATAAAAGACTACTCACGCATCATCGGAGAGGCACCAATGGGCATGATGAACCCCTCTGTGATGGTGTCTATATTGGATCTGGTGGTTCTGGAACTTGCGGCGGCTGCAATTGATTTTCATCGAATCCCTAGGGTTTCTAGAATATTGGGGTATTTATAAAGCAAAGAGGCGGTTCGAGAGGCCACTGAGGTGGGCACAACCCACCAGGGCGCGCCTGAGCCTCCAGGCGCGCCCAGGTGTCTTGTGCTCACCTCGGGCCCCCTCTTCGGTACTTCTATGGCCCACTGGATGTCTTCTGGTAAAAAAACCACAAAAAGTTTCGCTGCCTTTGGACTCCGTTTGGTATTGATTTCCTGCGATGTAAAAAACATGCAGAAAACAGCAACTGGCACTTGGCACTATGTCAATAGGTGAGTACCAAAAATGATATAAAATGACTATAAAATGATTGTAAAACATCCAAGAATGATAATATAACAGCATGGAACAATAAAAAATTATAGATACGTTGGAGATGAATCACATGCCGCTCAAAACAGTTTTATCTCTCAATTTAAGCTTTGAGCTCTAGCACCTCTACAAATACCTGCTTCCCTCTGCAAAGGGCCTATCTATTTACTTTTATGCCATTTTTTTAAAGTTGCCATCTTCTCTTATAAAGCACCAACTAGGGAACACTATTGTCATACTTGCGCATTGGATGTAGCTAATATTTGAGTGTGTTTCATGAATGGATCAATGACTGAGCATAATGGGCTAGGGGTAGCTTTCTTTAGCGTTGATATTTTGAAAGACATGGTTGCTTGTTGATATTCTTGAGTATTGATGTCTTTATGTCAATTATATACTATTGCTTTGAATCATGTGAAGTCCAAATATAATGTCCATGCTACAAAAGAAAAGAGTATGTGATGAACATGATAGGCAACATTCCACATGAAAAGTTTTATTTTTATCATTTACCTACTCGAGGACGAGTAGGAATTAAGCTTGGGGATGCTGATACGTCTCTAACGTATCTATAATTTTTTATTGTCCATGCTATTATATTATCAATCTTGGATGTTTTATATACATTTTCTAGCAACTTTATATCATTTTTTGGGACTAACCTATTTACATAGTGCCCAGTGTCGGTTGCTGTTGTTTGCTTGTTTTTTACTTCGCAGAAAATCAATACAAAACGAAGTCCAAATGCCACGAAACTTTTTGGACATTTTTTCTGACAAGAAGAGACCCTGGAAGTTTCTGGAGGCCACGAGAGGAGGCCCGTGGGGCCCACTAGGCACCAGAGCGCGCCAGAGGCCCCCGGCATGCCATAGTGGGAAATGGAGCCCACGGGAACCGCCTTGACCTACTTTCACCTCTATAAATACTCTAAAATCCCAAAATTCCTAGGGGAGTCAAGGAAATACTTTTTCTGCTACCGCAAGTTCCAGAACCACGAGATCTAATCTATAGGCCTTTTCCGGGACTCTGCCAGAGGGGGCAACGATCACGATGGATGAAGGAATAAGGGGTAAGAAGAGCCTAAGCTTGGGTATGCCCATGGCACCCCAAGTTAATATTCAAGGAGAAACAAGCAACTAAGCTTGGGGATGCCCTAGTGGCATCCCCTCTTTCTTCTAACGACCGTCAGTATTTTACTTGGAGCTATATTTTTATTCGTCACATATCCTGTGTTTTGCTTGGAGCGTCATGTATTATATGAGTCTTTGTTTGTTTTGTTTGTTAGTTTTTCATAAGTATCCTTGCTGGGCAAACCTATTTGAGAGAGCCAAAATTATGATATGATTTGTTTGAATTGCTCTTTATGCTTCCCTTCAATTTTTTGAGCTATGGAATTGCTCTACTGCTTCACTTATATCTTTTTGAGCACGGTGTGCGTTAATATTTTTGAAGAAATGCTCTCATGCTTCACTTAGATTTATTTGAGAGTTGGTAAACTTTTGAAGAAATTCTCTCATGCTTCACTTATATTATTTTGAGAGACGAAAAAAATTTATGCTCATGTTCATCAATTAGATTTGTTTGAGCTTGTCAAAACAAATTTCTATATATGAAACTAGTCCCAAAGTGATAGATATTCAAGAGGGATATAATAAAAACTTTCATGAAGATCATTGGACAAAATAAACTTGATTATTTGTAATAGTTTTGAGATATGATGATAGTGGTATGTGAGTCATGTTGGTGAGTAATTATGCTTTAGTAAGGTGTTAAGGTTTGTGATTCCCTATGCAAGCACAAAAGTCAATAGTTATGCAATGAAATTATATCCTACTTGTGGTGCATTATTCGGTGTTAGTTATGTTTAATGCTCGTTTATGTGATTTTTTGTTTTTTGGTTGGTTGCTTCTTAATCTTTTTGCTAGCCTCCACTTGTACTAAGTATAAATACTACTTGTGCATCCAAAATCCTTTAAACCAGTTTTGCCACATGAGTCCACCATACCTACCTATATGTGGTATTCCGGTGCCGTTCTAAGCAAATTTGTATGTGCCATCTCTAATTTTCTAAATGAATTTCCTTCTTGTGTGCTCGTACCGCTCATGAAGCAGCAGGGGGTGGACAATATTTTCCAAGCGAGATGTGTTATTCTCAAGATGAGTGTTTATTCATTTGTCATTGCACGAGAGTGCGGCGGTAATAGGGATGCCCAGTCCCGAAATGAAAAAGAACTTTACTTTATGTTGTCAAATAATAAAATTCCATGGAAAGTGTTGGTATGGACGGTACCCGTGCATACGGCTAGCCGTGGAATGTGAAAGAATGGTGGAAAAAGGAATAAACTTTATTTTCTGTTCGGGAACCGCCTATGATATATCTAGCATGGAAAGTGTTGGGAATTACTCGGTCGTTTTCATTGATGGGAAAAGTATGCCTCTCAAAAAAAAATATTTCTCAATTTAAGCTTTGAGCTCTGGCACCTCTACAAATCCCTACTTCCCTCTGCGAAGGGCCTTTCTATTTACTTTATGCAATTTTATTTTTTATTTGAGTCTCCATCTTCTCTTATGAAGCACCAACTAAGGGGCACTATGATCGTACTTGAGCATTGGATGTAGCTAATATGCGAGTGTGTTTCATTAATGGATCAATGGTTGAGCATGATGGGCTAGGGATAACTTTATTTAGTGTTGATATTTTGAAAGACATGGTTGCTTGTTGATATGCTTGAGTATTAAAATCTTCATGTCAAACTAGACTATTGATTTCAACCATATAAAAGTCCATATATCCATGCTACAAAAGAAAAGAATATGTGATGAACATGTTAGGAGCATTCCACATAATATTTTTCCATTATTATCATTTACCTACTCGAGGACGAGTAGGAATTAAGCTTGGGGATGTTTATACGTCTCCAACGTATCTATAATTGTTTGCTTGTTCCATGCTGTTATATTATCATTCTTGGATGTTTTACAATCATTTTATAGCAACTTTATATCAATTTTTGGGACTAACCTATTGACATAGTGCCCAGTGCCAGTTTTTATTTTTTGCTTGTTTTTTACTTCGCAGAATATTAGTACCAAACGGAGTCCAAACGCAGCGAAGTTTTTTGGAGAATTTTTATGGACCAGAAGGAACCACTTGGGCCAAAGAAGTACCAAAGGGTTGCCCCGAGGGGGGCAAAACCCACCTGGGCGCGCCTGGGGGCCCAGGTGCGCCCTGGTGGGTTGTGGCCACCTTGGTGGCCTCCCGCACCGCCTCTTCACCCTATAAATCCCCAAATACGTTAGAAACCCTAGGGCAGGCGTCGAAACACAATTCCAGTCGCCGCAAGTTCCAGAACCACGAGATCCAATCTAGACACCATCACGGAGGGGTTCATCATCCTCATTGGTGCCTACCCGATGATGCGTGAGTAGTTCATTGTAGACCTACGGGTCCGTAGGCAGTAGCTAGATGGCTTCTTCTCTCTTTTTGATTCTCAATACAATGGCCTCTTGGAGGTCTATTTGATGTAACTCTTTTTGCGGTGTGTTTGTTGGGATCTGATGAACTTTGAGTTTACGATCAGATCTATATCCATGAATATGATTTGAGTCATATTTGATCTCTTTTATGCATGATTACTTATAGCCTCGTATTTCTTCTTCAAATCTTTGGTTTAGTTAGGCCAACTAGATCGATTTTTCTTGCCATGGGAAGAGGTGCTTTGTGATGGGTTCGATCGTGCGGTGTTCTTTCCCAGTGACAGAAGGGGCAGTAAGACACACATGTATCGTTGCTATTAAGGAAACAAGATGGGGGCTATTCCTACATGAATAGATCTTGTCTACATCATGTCATCGTTCTTATTGCATTACTCCGTTTCTCCATGAACATAATACACTAGAATGCATGCTGGATAGCGGTCGATGTGTGGAGTAATAGTAGTAGATGCAGGCAGGAGTCGGTCTACTAATCTTGGATGTGATGCCTATATAATGACCATTGCCTGGATATCGTCATAATTATTTGAGGTTTTATCAATTGCCCAACCACTACTGCAGGATGGTCCAAACGCGACACTACGATCAGAGACCCTTCGACGAAACTGTGTGCGATGCCATAATCGCAAATGGTGGTGTAAAAAACCATCAAAAAAGGTGCAAAACGTTTGCAATGACAGATGCATCAAACACAGTTCAGAATTTTAGTTGCGTGTGCGATGCAGGGCATACAGTTCAGCTCAATTAACTGTTTGGGATGAGGAGGCACAAAAGAAACGGGCAGCCAGATGAAGGCGTGTGCGATATACAACATACGGTTCACTGGGATGAACTGTGTGTGATTAGGCAACACAATGGAAATGGTTCAACTGAACAAGATGTGTGTGATACGTGGCAAACAGGTCCGTAATCAGAAATGTGTGCGAAGACCAATAATAACACAGACGATTGCTGCTAATAAGCCATGTGAATTGCTCTGTCTACAGTAGAATAACATGTATATATATATGTAAAACTGAAATAAACATCCAATTACATAAGTGACTATACAGATCATTCGCACACACCTCAATAAACAATTGCATGCATTCTAAAGTAGGAGAAACGATCGTCTAGTCATGTACTTCTTGTGACGCTCCCGCCACTGCTATGTGGCTCGATCCCTCGTCTGGGTGAGGAAGAAGACAGTTCCTAATGTCAACGATCTGCCTGTACATCTCGTAGCTTGTGTACACGTCCATGGCCGCGTACTTGACATGTTGTTCATGCAGTCTCTTATGCCACACACTGTGCCAGGCGTTCTTGTCCTTATTGCTCTCTTCCTTCATCTTCGCGTAGTAGGGGTCGATGATGGCCGAGGCGAGGTCAACCAGGGAGTTCAATTTGTTTTTGTCGCTGCCCCAGACCTTGTAGTGGTGCTGGATGTTGACAAGATTCGGGCATTTCAAGTCTGAAACCTTGAGCGGTTTTATATCGTTGGTGGTGTCCACCGTAGCGAAACTGTAGTCAGAGCTGTTGATAAACCTGGAGAAACGTTGGCAGGGCCTTGTGGCAAGGTGGAAGTGGTAGACGAGGACGTCATGTTGCACGCACAACTGGGCGACGGCAACCTTCTGATCGTGCCCGGCACGACCGATGGTGTACTCGAGGTCAAAGCCGACCACTCGGTACTTGTCCTTGGCAAGGAACTGCTCCATAGTTTGGATGGAGCTCTCCACCGAGACCGGATCGTTCGTGTACACCACCGAGAGGGCCTCCCCCTCACGTGGGTGTCCACTACGTGATGCGTGGTGAACTGCCCGCCATTGTCGTCGTCGGTCGCTGGGAGCACCATTGGAACCACTGGATGTCCTCTCTGTATGTGTCCTCGTGAGTGTGCTTATTGTGTCATGTGAGACGTGAGATGAAGGTAAATGGCTGCAGGAATAAAGGGGGTCGGGCGGCATGGATTCTCAGCGCGTCCGCATGGCAGTTTTTACAGCGAGTAACTGCATCGTCGCGCTGCGCCCGGCGCAACCGCTTGCACACGAACGTGCGTGATCGTGTGCCGGCCCCAAACACTGGCAGCGAGCGTGGAGGGACGAGGGCAGAGCACCCGGAGGGACGCGAGAGCAGAGCAGTGCGGCGGGACGCAAGCAGAGCGCGCCGCAGCCGCCTAAACCGCAAGCAACCACACGCATAGAGCAGTTGAACACGCAAGAAATGGTCGCCTACAAGCCGGCCGACAGTTGCGTCGCTGCGTAGAGAGCGGCCGCGTGGTACCACCTCCGTCTAGTCTATAGTCTCCTTTATATTCTGTGCCATACTTTGCGCTCAAATTTAACCAACAAAATGTTAATGCATGTTTTAAAAATTATATAATTGGAAACTATGTTCAAATACAAATCCAACTATATAATCTTTGGCGACATGCATTCGTATTTTAATAATTAAATCATACTTATAAACCAGGACGGTGGTATAGTAGGTAACTAAATCGTACTTATTAACCATAGGTGTACGTGGCCTTTCGTCCTCCTCTCCCACGTCTTGTCACCCCGCTGCCGCAGGCGGCTTACAGCGCAAGCTTGCGCAGCGCGCGGGGGCGTTCTTTTGGCCAAATGGTGGCGCCAATGAATCGTCGGTGAGCCCGTTCCCGCGCAACCTCGCAGGTTCCCGCGCAAGCTTCCCGCCCAACTCGGTGAAATCCCCCAAAATCCCAATGCTTACCGGCCTGCTATAAAAACCCTCACGGCCGGCGAATCCTGCGTCGCATTTTCCCCACCATCCCTGTAGCTTATCTCGTCTGCTTCTCCCACAATCGCCAATGGCACCAGTCCGTTGTCGTCGCTCAGCCACTCCGCCGTCATCAGAGGACAGCTCCAGCTGGGAGGCTACACCGCGGCGGCGGTGCAGTCCCCGGCGAAGTGTAGTGCACGTGGCGTCCCTATTGGGTGTGCGCGGAACACCCACTACACGCTCCGCCGCTGGTGCCCGTCGGCAGCTGTTGCCGGCCGCCGTTGCCGCTACACCACCATCGAAAGCCAGGTCCATCGCCCGCTCCGCCGTCACGGCCCGAAGGCGGGAGGTGGCTGTCGTGGCCGCTACCCCACTGCCGGCCACTGTGGCCATCACCTGCTCCGCCACCGCGGCCCGAAGGCGGGAGGTGGTGGTCGTGGCCGCCACCCCGTCGTCAGTCGCCGTGGCTGCCAGCCCACCGTCGACCGCCGAGGTCATCACCCGCTCCACCACCGCCGCCCGAAGATGGGAGGCGGAGGTGGATGCCTGCACGTGCGTCAGTGACCTTGCGCGCTACACCGAGTTCCTGTGGCAGGAGGAGGAGCGCCTCGTCGAGCACGCAAAGAGCCTTACCGCCGCCGTGGCCGCGGTACACGCCGCCTCAGAGGCGAGGAATCAGGAGATCTACAAGGAGAACCACCGCTTCGAGAGGGGTCGTCTAGAGCGGCAGAGGGCGTTCGAGGTGAGCGTCGCTGAAGGTGCAACAGCGGCAGGCACCGCATTGCGGTTGCCCAGCTCGTCAGTAGGCTCCTCCGCCTCTGCCTCTTACTGAGCGTGCTCGGCAGAGGAGAGGCAGCCGGAAGTAGTACAAAGCCCCTCCGCAATAGTAGTAGTAGTATTTAGGGGCTATTTTGTTCAGTTCATCTGACTATAGATGTGGTGGAACTGTACAACGTACTTAAAATTAGCTAGTACATATAGTTGAACTAGCTATTTCAGTATGTGGTTGACAACAATTGGGGAAAAGTTTGGTCGGTTCAGCTGTCGAGTTGAACTATTTGTATAAATTAAGAACGTCTGCTTAATCATGAATGAAATCTATGCTTAATTACTGAATTTTAATTGCAAAAATTAGATACTGCTAGTGATTTTTAGCTTCATATTTTGACAAATCGCAGTGTTACAAGGATTGTCAAATCTTACCAAATTGTTTGTACGTGGTTGCACACGGGTCATCCAAAACAACCGTTTGCGTTGAAGGGATGCACAAATCCTGTGCTGCTCTCACTTTGCATACAGGTGTTCTATCTAAAACGTTTGCGATCAAGAGCTGTAGAAATCCTGCTCGGCACATTTTCTCTTGGCTTCCTGGAGAAGCTGTCAGTTTGCATACGGGTGTTCTAACTAAAACGTTTGTGATGAGTGTTTTATATTTAAAAAGCGAATTAAACTGTGGCTTGGGTGCCATTAATGGAGAGGATGTGAGCAAGGCGGGCGGCCATGGAAGTCAAAGGGCTCGCTTCCCAGTGAGCCTACGCAGCGTACAGCTCGCACGCTTCCCGGTGAGCCTACGCACTCAAGGACAGCTTGCACGCCTCTCGGTCAGCCTGCGCACCGGACTGCGCTCGCACGCCTCCCATTCAGTCAAGGTCAAGTAGCTGTCCGCACGGCACCTCCTACAACCATTAAAACCAAGACATGTGGTGTCACGTGAATGGTTAACGGAATTTTGGATTTACTAGAATTTAAAAACTAGGCATCTCAATGTTTTCTCGGCAATCAACGTTGCCCTGGTGTTTGAAATTCATTCCCATTTCTTGCATGGGACCTAAGAATGCATCGAAGGACATAGATATGATTTTTCAACCAATTTATATGCACTGGAGCATGTGCATGTAGTTCAAATTTGAATTATGCACATAAGTGCATTGAAAACTCAGTTAATGCATAAAAATGTCCAAACGAACCCCGAAAGATCACAAAAATTCACACAACACTCCTGTTGTTCTATGTTGGCACGAGAAAAAAATTTGAAAGCAATAAGATGCAATGGATATCGTTTCATCCTCAAAGGTGGGACGTTCCCTACCGAAAACCATCATGCTTGTTGTGAGAAGCTCCGGTTTGTGAGAAGCATATACCCAAACTTGTCCCAAATGAGACAAAATTTGTACCACGGCATGTTGATGCCGCTCCATGATAGCATGCCAAGTTTCATGAATTTCAGACGAGTTTTGGATTTACTAGAATTTAAAAACGAGGCATCTCAATGTTTTGCCGGCAATCAACGGTGCCCTGGTGTTTGAAATTCATTCCCATTTCTTGCGTGGGACCTAAGCTTGCACCCAAGGACACATATTTGATTTTTCAACCAATTTATATGCACTGGAGCATGTGCATGTAGTTTAATTTTGAATTATTCACCTGAAATGGCTAGAAAACCAATTTGATGTATGAAATGTTCAAACGAACCCTGAATTATCTTTTACGACACACATATAGTTGCATGTTCACTCCACATAAAAGGTCTAGCAATTCAAACACCGTCCATTGCCGCTATGACCCCATTATGTAATTCAAATCAAAATGAAAAAGCAAGTAGATCGCACACAGTTTATTATCAGCAACCGTGTGAGATGTAGCACAAAATATCCTGGAGCACCATCGGTGTATAGTACGCCTATGGCTTACGCGAGAAGGTGCGTCGGCTACAGTCCACAGCCGGCGTCTCAAGCACACTAGCTCGCTCCCCAAATATCATTTTACTATTCAATCGTCGCCGGTGAAAGATGGGCACGTGGACCCGCATCGTGAGGGCAACTTTGGTGGCCCACTCCGGCGAGAGCGCGGCAGCAATCTGCGACCGGGCGGCAAAGGCAGCCCAAATGGCCGCTGTTGCTTCTCAGGTGGCGGCAGCAACATCTGCCTCAGGGATAGCAACTGGCGAGAGCAGCACAGCAGATGTCCGTTCCATAGCGGTGGCCTTAGCCCTAGTGGAGGCCGCCCATGACCATGTCGAGGCCGCCCACGCCTAGGTCCTGGAGGTCACCGCACAAATCGAACGAAGCTTCTCCGACAACGGTCGGCAACCCACGGCCGAAGAGCTGGCAATCGCCGAGAGCGTTCGGGCAGCCGTCCGTTCCTCTGCCGCATACCTTGCAACGACAGAGCCCGTTGAAGCCCAGATCACGTCCGCCCACGCCCAGCTCATGGCGGCCTTTTCCAAAGAGATGGTGGATGCGGATGGCGAGATGCTTGCCGAGTATGGTGCGATGGATGCCATGGAGCCCCTTCCCCAGGAGACCGTCGGGCGCGAGCTGGACATGGAGGCGGCGGCGGAGATCGACGAGCACCAGTCGTAGTAGTACTCTTTGTTTTGTTTAATTAAGAGCGCCGGTCTTTAATTTGTTAGAGTAATGTTTAGGTCAGCTAGCTCTGTTTAATTGCTGAACTTGCTCGATTAAGAAGTGTGGGTGTGCTGTAGTCTCCTTTGTGTACCCAAATTATGCAATGACGTGGATGACCACTGTAACCATGGAAATTTGAACCAAAACTTTTGACGTTCAAACTCATCATACACGGGTTAAGCTATTTGAATCGTTTGTGATGTCCACATATCGTACACAGTTCTGAATAAGGGACCGTGTCTGATGACACTTTGCGTGCCAGTTTTTTCGCTGAAGCGATTCCAAATTTTCGGCTTCCGCGGAAATATCTACCTCCCCGCCCCTCCCCTTACCAAAAGCCACATTTCCCCTCTTTCTGCCTTCCTTTCCAAGTTGAAACCTTCACTCCTTGCTTGCAGCGCCGCCTCCTCGTCGGCAACCCTCCTTCACGCTGCTCGGCCTCATCTATCCAGGCAGGTAATCCACACCAGACCCCCATCCTCCTCTTCCTTCCACATCCCACATTCCCCGACCGCCGGCGTGAGCGCAACACCTTCCACCCAAATCACCGACCCCTCCACCAAATAAGCGCTGCCATTTGTGCCGACCCCTAGATCTTGGAGGAGCACCTTGCCATTTGCTAGCTACCCCGGTTAAGCATGCTCGGTTTACCCATTGCGTGTGCTGCTCCTGCCTTTCCTTCACAAATTCTAGTGAATTGTGCTATCTAATTTTACCATGCAATCTGTTTCTCTAGTGTATATGTTCTATATGTCGTCCAGTGTGGTGCTCACTTATTAACTATTTTGTTAATTAGTTATCGTCTTCAGTTAACTGTTTGGTTCAATTCTGCAAATGTGATGTTCAATTCTTCAGGCTGCAATTTTGTATTTTCTTCCATGTGAGAAATAAATTGAATTTATCTTTACAAAATTGTGGGTGCATTCTGTTATTGTATACCATGTGAGGAATAAATTGAATTTGGTTGTAGTAAATACATGAGAAACAAATACAATTGCTACAATTGGTTGTAGTTAACTGTTTGGTTAACTGTCTGATCTTCTATTAGGAGTATGTTATATTGTGCAATGTGGTGCTCAGTTAATGTTTGGTTCATTTGTTGTGGTGTTTAGTTAACTGCTTGGTTCAATTCTGCAATGTGATGTCCAATTGTCGTGGGTAGAATTTTGTATTGTTGTGCATGTGAGGAATAAATCGAATTTGGCTGCACTTAATACATGAGAAACATATACAAGTGCTATATTTCCTAGTTCTTAATCATGCTTGGTTTGGGTAAATGGGTTTTCTATGTGGCTTGAATTAATTTGATGAATCTGCAATGTGCTTATTTTTCATCAACATATTTTACTGATTGCATGCGAACCCTTACTTAACCTGATGACTAACTACCTTAAATGTGTTGCAGGGAAACAATGGGAAGCACTGAGGTTTACAATCAAGGTTAGCACGTGCATGGTCCGTTGTCTAATAGCACATTATTGTGCAATTGCAGGAACCATTCTAATATTTTGGTTTTTAACAATTTGGTCTTGCACATGTAGGTCCTGCTGTCAGAGGTTTTGACCCACTGTTCGACCTTTTTGCATATGGGAAATGAGTTGTCCATGAATATCAATCAAATCAAGAAACTCAGAAAGATTGTTAATATAAAGAAATTAGCGACAAAAAGAACAAGATCTTTGTCTGCACAATGAATAAGACATCAGTTCACTATAAGATGGTACTAACTATTATACCTTGCCTTTTTTTATTCATTTGCCCCATTTCCAATATAGAGAAGATATTTATGCACATCCTTGTTTTTAGGCCTTTCCAAAGCAGTTCACTGATGATTACCTCTCAAACCACCTCTATGGTCAGGAGGCGAGGAAGGTTTTCATACAACACCCACGGTTCAATATTGAAGTGTTCTTGAAGAGGACAAAGGACGAACGGTCAATCATCCACAGGCACTGGCCTAAAGTTGCAAAGACCTTCAACATGAATGAAGGCTCAATATTCGCCTTCCGCTTCAGCAGTTTTCCAGATGAGATGTATCTGTCTATATACCGTCTATGATGCTAATTTTGAAAGGTTCTACATGTTGTATGTGGAACTTGCTGCTGGTGCAGTTGTGTAATGGGGTAGCTGAGTGCTGAAGCTATATCATGTTGTACTCTGATGTATTTCAATTATGAAATTATGATTCCTTAATATGGAAATGAAATATATTGTGTGCTTAATATGAAATGTCAATTAGATTAATAAATGGATTATGAATAATCCGATAATTAGCCTGCTAATTGGGTTTTGCTATTGCAAACGGTTGTTGAAAAAATACCGTGGGCGATGACCTCAGGCAACGCACACAGTTTCTAGGAATAAACCGTGTTGGGTCAATGAACAATCACACACGACTTTCTCTTGAAAACTGTTTGCGTTAGGCCACCTTGTGCAAACGTTTACCACATAAAAATTGTGTGTGATGGACAGCCTTTGCCACACATTTTCTTCTACGGACCGTGTGTGATACATTCAATAACGCAAATGATTTAATGAGAAAAATTGTGTGTGATGTACCTGTGAACGGAAATGTTTTCCATGGAGCGATTGTGTGAGATGTACATACGAATGGAAACGTTTAGCGGGGACTGACTGTGTGGGATGTACTTGCGACCGGAAACAATTTCGCCGTATAATTGTATTTTTTTAGCTCTACTGTACGTATTTCTGTATTTGAACGCTCGCCGGTCGCACACGACCTCATTTTGCCGAACGTGTATGCCAGGAGGGCTTATCCCCGACGGTTTCTGGGTCATGTGGGAAGAACCCCCCCTATCGCCTACACTCACTTGGCGATGGTTCCAAATGCCGTCTCGAAAAGGGGTTAAAAACCTTTTGTTTAGGACCGACGCGTACCAGTGAACAGTAATTCATTTACCCATCATGTGCAATTTCTTGAGAGAAGCCACTAGTGAAATCTATGGCCCCGGGGTCTATTCTTCATCATATTTGCTTTCTGGTCTATTATTTTCCACTTTTATTTTCAGATCTATTGTTCCTAAAACCCAAAAATACCTTGCTGCACTTTCATTTTGCATTTTTTATTTCGCATTTTATCGAGATCTATTTATCCAATCTATACAACTTTTATCCCGTCAACTTGACAATTTCTGGTGCCGTTACCCGAAGAAGGGATTGACAACCCCTTATACGTGTCGGGTTGCAAGTATTTGTTCTTTGTGTGGAGGTACCGTTTACATAGTGTTGCTTGGTTCTCCTACTGGATTTATACCTTGGTTTCATAACTGAGGGAAATGCCTACCATAGTTGTGCTGCATCATCCCTTCCTCTTTGGGGAAATACCAACATAGTTCAAGCGACATGAGTCATGTCTACATCATTCTCGAACCCGTAGGGTCCGCATGCTTAACTTTCGTTGACGATATAGTATTATATAAGTTATGTGATTTGGTGAACAAATGTTGTTCAGAGTCCTGGATAAGATCACGAACATGATGAGGAGCTCCGGAATGGCCCGGAGGTAAAGATTGATATATAGGACGATGCTATTTGGACACCGGAGAGGTTTCGGAGTGTATCGGGTAGTCATTGGAACACCGGGAGGTTAATGGGCCTTATGGGCCAATAGAGGGGAACACACCAGCCCACAAGGGGCTGGCGCGCCCCTCCTCTTGGCCGCCGGCCCTATGGATGGAGAGGGGGAGGGATAGCCCCTCTTTACTTCCCTCCACCTAAGAGGAAGGAAAGGGGGCGCCACCCTCTCCTGCCTTCCCCCGCAAGGCAAACAAGGAAGGGGGCGCCAAAGGGCAGGCGCCCAAGGGGACCAGCCGACCACCTTGGGGCGCACCCAAGGCTGCCTCCCCTCCCCCTCCACCTATATATATGAGGTAGAGGGCGCCACACAACCCACGACAATCTCTTAGCCGTGTGCCGCGCCCCTCTCCACAGTTTAGTCATTCGCCCAGTTTTTCCGCAATGCACGGCGAAACCCTGCGGAACAAGTTCACCACCACCGCCACCACGCCATCGTGCTGCCGGAACTCATCTACTACTTTGCCCGTCTTGCTGGATCAAGAAGGAGAGGACGTCATCGAGCTGAACGTGTGCTGAACGCGGAGGTGCCGTAAGTTTGGTACTTGATCGGTTGGATCGCGAAGGTGTTCGACTACATCAACTGTGTTGATAAACGCTTCCGCTTTACGGTCTACGAGGGTACGTAGACACACTCTCCCCTCTCATAGATATGCATCTCCATGGAATAGATCTTGCGTGTGCGTAGATTTTTTTTTGTTTTCCATGCAACATTTCCCAACAGTGGTATCATGAGCCAGGTCTATGCATAGATGATATGCACGAGTAGAATACAAAGGAGTTATGGGCGGTGATGGTCATACTACTTACCACCAACGTCTTATTTTGATTCGGCGGTATTGTGGGATGAAGCGGACCGGACCAACCTTACATGTCCACGCACATGAGACCGGTTCCATCGACTGACATGCAACTTGTTTTGCATAGGTGGCTTACCGGTGTCTGTTTCTCCTACTTTAGTTGAATCAAATTTGACTACAGCCGGTCCTTGAAGAAGGTTAAAACAGCAAACTTGATATTCACCGTTGTGGTTTTTGCGTAGTTAAGAACTGTTCTTGCTAGAAGCCCGTAGCAGCCACGTAAAACTTGCAACAACAAAGTAGAAGATGTCTAACTTGTTTTTGCAGGGTATGTTGTGTTGTGATATGGTCAAGACGTGAGGTTGTCACTTAATTATTGTATGAAATGCAAGCGCCATGTAATTGCTTTACTTTATGGCTATGCGTTAGCAATAGTTGTAGAAGCCATAGTTGGCGAGGCGACCCCGACACAACGTTGGAGATCAAGGTGTCAAGCCGGTGAGGATGGAGATCATGATGATGCTTTGGAGATGGAGATCAAAAGCACAAGATGATGATGGCCATATCATGTCACGTATTTTGATTGCATGTGATGTTTATCCTTTATGCATCTTATTTTGCTTAGAACAACGGTAGCATTATAAGATGATCCCTTCACTAAATTTCAAGATAAAAGTGTTCTCCCCGAATATGAACCACTGCTAAAGTTCGTCGTTTCGAAGCACCTGTTGATGATCGGGTGTGATAGACTCTACGTTCACATACAACGGGTGTAAGACAGTTTTGTACAAGTAGACTACTTGGGATTAAACTTGACTATCCTAGCATGTACAGACATGGTCTCGGAACACTGGAGACCGAAAGGTCGAACGTGAGGCATATAGTAGATATGATCAACATAGAGATGTTCACCATTGATGACTACCCCATCTCACGTGATGACCGGACATGGGTTAGTTGATTTGGATCATGATTCACTTAGATAACTAGAAGGATATTATTTTAATTTGGAGTTCATTAGTAATTTGATTAATTGAACTTAATTTATCATGAACTTAGTCTTAATAGTTTTGCGTATCTATGTTGTAGATCAATGGCCCGTGCTACCATTCCCCTGGATTTTAATGTGTTCCTAGAGAAAGCTAAGTTGAAAGATGATGGTAGCAACTACACGGATTGGGTCCATAACTTGAGGATTATCCTCATTGCTGCACAGAAGAATAATGTCCTTGATGCACCGCTCGATGACAGACCTACTGCAGGAGCTACTGCAGATGTTATGAACGTCTGGCAGGCTCGATCTGATGACTACTCGATAGTTCAGTGTGTCTTGCGTTACGGATTAGAACCTGGACTTCAAAGACGTTTTGAACGTCACAGAGCATATGAGATGTTCCAAAGGTTGAAGTTAATATTTCAAGCTAATGCTCGGTTTGGGAGATATTAAGTCTCCAACAAGTTCTATAGCTGGGAATTGACAGAGTTATTGACAGAGTGTTATTGACAGTGTTCTTCCAGTTGAGAGTGTTATTGACAGAGTTCTTCAATCACTGCCACCAAGCTACACAGCCTTTGTGATGAACTATAATATGCAAGGGATAATGAAAACGATTCCCAAGCCCTTCGCAATGCTTAAGGCCGCGGAGGTAGAAATCAAGAACGAGCATCAAGTGTTGATGGTTAGCAAGACCACCAGTTTCAAGAAAAAGGCAAGGGAAAGAAGGGGAACTTCAAGAAGAATGGCAAGCAAGTTGCCACTCCCGTGAAGAAACCGAAAGCTGGACCCAAGCCTGAAACTGAGTGCTTCTACTGCAAAGGGAATGGTCACTGGAAGCGGAACTGCCCCAAATACTTGGCGGATAAGAAGGATGGCAAAGTGAACAAAGGTATATTTGATATACATGTTATTGATGTGTTCCTTACTAATGCTCGTAGTAGCGCCTGGGTATTTGATACTAGTTCGGTTTCTCATATTTGTAAATCTAAACATAAGCTGCGGAATAAACAAAGATTGGCTAAGGACGAGGTGACAATGCGCGTCGGGAATGGTTCCAAGGTCGATGTGATCGTCGTCGGCACGCTACCTCTACATCTACCTTCGGGATTAGTTTTAGACCTCAATAATTGTTATTTGGTGCCATCATTGAGCATGAACATTATATCTGGATCTTCTTTATTGCGAGACGGTTATTCATTTAAATCAAAGAATAATGGTTGTTCTATTTATATGAGTAATATCTTTTATGGTCATGCACCTTTGATGAATCTTCTATTCTTGTTGAATCTCGATCATAGTGATACACATATTCATAATATTGATTCCAAAAGATGCAAAGTTGATAATGATAGTGCAACATACTTGTGGCACTGCCGTTTAGGTCATATTGGTGTAAAGCGCATGAAGAAACTCCATCCAGATGGACTTTTGCAATCACTTGATTATGAATCATTTGATACTTGCGAACCATGCCTCATGGGCAGGATGACTAAAACTCCGTTCTCCGGAAAAATGGAGCGAGCTAATAACTTATTGGAAATAATACATTCCGATGTATGCGGTCCGATGAGTATTGAGGCACGCGGCGGGTATTGTTATTTTCTGACCTTCACGGATGATTTGAGTAGGTATGGGTATATCTACTTGATGAAACACAAGTCTGAAACATTTGAAAAGTTCAAAGAATTTCAGAGTGAAGTGGAGAATCATCAAAACAAGAAAATAAAGTTTCTACAATCTGATCACGGAGGCGAATATTTGAGTTACGAGTTTGGCCTTCATTTGAAACAATGTGGAATTGTTTCACAACTCATGCCACCTGGAACACCACAGTGTAATGGTGTCTCCGAATGTCATAACCGTACTTTATTAAATATGGTGCATTCTATGATGTCTCTTACCGATTTGCCTTTATCATTTTGGGGTTATGCATTAGAGACAACCGCATTCACGTTAAATAGGGAACCATCTAAATCCGCTGAGACGACACCGTATGAACTATGGTTTGGCAAGAAACCTAAGTTGTCGTTTCTTAAAGCTTGGGGATGTGACACTTATGTCAAAAGGCTTCAGCCTGATAAGCTCGAACCCAAATCGGAGAAGTGCGTCTTCATAGGATACCCTAACGAAACTATTGGGTACACCTTCTACCACAGATCCGAAGGCAAGATCTTTGTTGCCAAGAATGGGTCCTTTCTAGAGAAGGAGTTTCTCTCGAAAGAGGTAAGTGGGAGGAAAGTAGAACTTGATGAGGTAGTTGTACCTTCTCTCGAATTGGAAAGTAGCACACTAGGGAAAAACATTTCTGTGATGCCTACACCAACTTGAGAGGAAGCTAATGATGATGATCATGAATCTTCGGATCAAGTTGCTACTGAACTTTGTAGGTCGACCAGAGTACGTTCCGCACCAGAGTGGTACGGTAATTCTGTCCTGGAAGTCATGGTATTAGACCACGGCGAACCTACAAACTACGAAGAAGCTATGATGAAGCCAGATTCCGATAAATGGCTTGAGGCCATGAAATCTGAGATAGGATCAATGTATGAGAACAAAGTGTGGACTTTGGTGGACTTGCCCGATGATCGGCAAGCCATTAAGAATAAATGGATCTTCAAGAAGAAGATGGATGCTGATGGTAATGTCACTGTCTACAAAGCTCGACTTGTCGCAAAAGGTTTTCGACAAGTTCAAGGAGTTGACTACGATGAGACTTTCTCACCCGTAGCGATGCTTAAGTCTGTCCGAATCATGTTAGCAATTGCCGCATTTTATGATTATTAAATCTGGCAAATGGACGTCAAAACTGCATTCCTTAATGGATTTCTTAAAGAAGAGTTGTATATGATGCAACCAGAAGGTTTGTCGATCCTAAAGGTGTTGACAAAGTGTGCAAGCTCCAGCAATCCATCTATGGACTGGTGCAAGCATCTCGGAGTTGGAATATACGCTTTGATGATGTGATCAAAGCATATGGTTTTATACAGACTTATGGTGAAGCCTGTATTTACAAGAAAGTGAGTGGGAGCTCTGTAGCATTTCTGATATTATATGTGGATGGCATATTGTTGATTGGGAATGATGTAGAATTTCTAGATAGCATAAAAGGATACTTGAATAAGAATTTTTCAATGAAATACCTCGGTGAAGCTGCTTATATATTGGAGATCAAGATCTATAGGGATAGATCAAGACGCTTAATAGGACTTTCACAAAGCACATACCTTGACAAAGTTCTGGAGAAGTTCAAAATGGACCAGTCAAAGAAAGGGTTCTTGCCTGTGTTGCAAGGTGTGAAATTGAGTCAGACTCAAAGCCCGACCACGACAGAAGCTAAAGAGAAAATGAAAGTCATTCCCTATGCCTCAGCCATAGGTTCTTTCATGTATGCTATGCTGTGTACCAGACCTGATATGTGCCTTGCCATAAGTTTGGCAGGGACGTACCAAAGTAATCCACGAGTGGATCACTGGACAGCGGTCAAGAACATCATGAAGTACCTAAAAAGGACCAAGGATATGTTTCTCGTTTACGGAGGTGACGAAGAGCTCATCGTAAATGGTTACGTCGATGCTAGCTTCGACACTAATCCGGATGACTCTAAGTCACAAACCGGATATGTACTTATACTGAATGGTGGAGCTGTCGGTTGGTGCAGTTCCAAGCAAAGCGTCGTGCCGGGATCTACGTGTGAAGTGGAGTACATAGCCGCTTCGAAAGTATCACATGAAGGAGTCTGGATGGCGGAGTTCATATCCGATCTGGGTGTAATACCCAGTGCATCGGGTCCAGTGAATATCTTTTGTGACAACACTGGAGCAATTGCCTTAGAAAAGGAATCTAGATTTCACAAGAGAACCAAACACATCAAGAGACGCTTCAAATCCATTCATGAAAAGGTCAAAGATGGAGACATGGAGATTTGCAAAATACATACAGATCTAAATGCAGCAGACCCGTTGACTAAGCCTCTTCCGCGAGCAAAACATGATTAGTGCCAAGACTCCATGGGTGTTAGATTCATTACAATGTAATCTAGATTATTTACTCTAGTGCAAGTGGGAGACTGATGGAAATATGCCCTAGAGGCAATAATAAAGTTGTTATTATTATATTTCCTTATTCATGATTAAGGTTTATTATTCATGCTAGAATTGTATTGGTCGGAAACTTAAATATATGTGTGTATACATAAACAAATATCGTGTCCCTAGTAAGCCTCTACTAGACTAGCTCGTTGATCAAAGATGGTTAAGGTTTCCTAACCATGGACATGTGTTGTCACTTGATAACGGGATCACATCATTAGAGAATGATGTGATGGACAAGCCCCATCTGTTAGCTTAGCATATGATCATTCAGTTTATTGTTATTGTATTCTTAAATGTCAAATACATATTCCTTCGACCATGAGATCATGCAACTCCCGGATACCGGACGAATGCCTTTGTGCAATCAAACGTCACAACATAACTGGGTGATCATAAATATGCTCTACAGGTATCTCCGAAGGTCTCTGTTGAGTTGGCATGAATTGAGATTGGGATTTGTCACTCTGAGTATCGGAGAGGTATCTCTGGGCCCTCTCGGTAATACACATCACAAGAAGATTGCAAGCAAAGTGACTAAGGAGTTAGTTACGAGATGACATATTACGGAACGACTAAAGAGACTCGCCGATAACGAGATTGAACTAGGTATGAAGATACCACGATCGAATCTCGGGCAAGTAATATACCGACAGATAAAGGGAATTATGTATGTTGTCATAAGGTTCTACCAATAAAGATCTTCATAGAATATGTAGGAACAAATATGGGCATCCAGGTTCCGCTATTATTTATTGACCGGAGAGGCGTCTCGGTCATGTCTACATCATTCTCAAACCCATTGGGTCCGCACGCTTAACGTTCATTGACGATATAGTATTATATGAGTTATGTAATTTGGTGACTGAATGTTGTTCGGAGTCCCAGATAAGATCACAGACATGACGAGGAGCTTCGGAATTGTCCGGAGGTAAAGATTGATATATAGGACGATGCTATTTGGACACCGAAAAGGTTTAAGAGTGTATCGGGTAGTCATCAGATCACCAGAAGGGGTACTAGGATGCCCCAGGAGGTTAATGGGCCTTATGGGCCAAGAGAGGGGAACACACTAGCCCACAAGGGGCTGGCGTGCCCCTTCTCTTGGCCGCCGGCCCTATGGATGGAAAGGGGGGAGGGCTAGCCCCTCTTTCCTTCCCT